>NC_061120.1:6438813-6460580 GCF_002878395.1 Capsicum annuum | reverse complement strand
TCTCTTTCTTTCTTTCCTTTTCATTTACAATTTCCTTTCCATTCAAATTCCCAAACCTCCATTCTTTTACTTTTTTCAATACTTCAATTAATCTTTCTTATTCCATAAATTTGTATAAAATCTCCAAAAATCTGCATTCAATTAGCTTCCTATAATTTTTTCCCATTGTAAATTTGCTCAAAATTGATACAAAATAATGGCTTCAACTTCAGTTTTAGTTTCAATAATGATAAAATACGGAGGTCAGTGGATATCTGATGTTGAATTTAAGTGTATCAATGTGGTATAAAAGAGTATCAACTGAGTATAGGGATTGCATGTGCATGCAAAGAATTCCCTATCCCTTTTTTAAAAAGTATATCAATGTAGTATAAAAGTGTATCAATGTGACATAAAAATGTATTAAATGGGTATAAAGACTGCATATGCATCCATAGGTTCCCCTTCTCTTTTTTTTAAAAAAAGTGTATCAATGTGGTATAAAAGTGTATCAAAATGGTATAAAAGAGCATCAATTGGATATAGAGACTGTATGTGCATGCAAAGGTTCCTCTTCTCTCTTTTAAAAAAAGTGTATCAATGTGGTATAAAAGTGTATCAAAATGGTATAAAAGAGCATCAATTGGATATAGAGACTGTATGTGCATGCAAAGGTTCCTCTTCTCTCTTTTAAAAAAAGTGTATCAATCTGGTATAAAAGAGTATCTATTGGCATTTTTTTTTATCTTTACATGCATCAAAACATCTCCGACTCACCGTGATTGAGTCAGCCTCTGAGAAGAACATCTCCGACTCACCGTGATTGAATCAGCCTCTGAGAAGAACATGGATCAAGACATGACTTTTCTCTTACCTTGAGACCTCATTATTTTATTTTTTTCTTCTTCAAGTTTAAAGAATTATGACATTGCTTCAAGTACAAACCCATGATTCTGTAAAATAATCATCATTAACAACAAATTTGAGGTCAAAATTGACCGCTTTACCCGTTAATTTTAACTTTCGTTTATTTGCTATTTTTTGGTTCATGTCCATAGTTTTCAATGTTCCAATGCAAGAAACAACAAATCAATTTTTGATATTGATCATAAAACACAGTAGATTGATCGATGTATAATAGAGGAGAGAAAAGGAAGATTTGAGAAAGCATATGTAGAAAAGAAAAGTGATTTAAGAGTAACAACTGTAAAGATCATTTAATTTGCTTAATTGTATAAGGAGAGTGGTTCTGGGCCAAGTGACTAAAAAAAGAAAATAAATTAGGCCGACTGGCTCCAATTATCCATATTTTCATAGTGTGGGTCATTTCTTTTTAAAATGGCCAGTTCATGTCTTTTTTCCTAAATATTATAACTAAAGGCCCAAGAATATATATCTATTTTCTGAATATAAAAAAGTTATAAAAGTAATTAGAAAGTAGATTATAAGTAATATTTTTTTACGTATAAAAAATTAAAATTATATATGTATTATGTCGGTTCGGTTTGGGTTCGGTTTGATTTTATTTTTGCTAATACCAAACCAAACAAAAAATGATCGTTTTTTTTTTCAATACCAAACCATAAATCGATTTTTTTCCTCGGTTTGGTTTGATTCATCGATTTAATTTGACTTAACGGTTCGATTTATACACCCTACACAGTATATTGCAAGTCCTCTTGCCCACTTACAATTTGACAGAAGAAAACGTCCTTTTCAGATCTTTTACATATGAAAATGAAAGATTATTGTAAAAAGCACACAATAAGAGGGTAACACATAAACGTGCCCCTTAATTTGCCTTCCAACATTGAACATGCATAAATAGATTCTTAAATTTGTATAAAATTAATTAACAATGAGAGGTGAAAAAATAATTTTATCTCTTAAATGCATTAATTTAAAGGAAAAACAACATAGGTTTCGATAGTTTAGAGTTTAATTACAGAAAATTTTGAAATTTCAATTTTGGAGTCGTCGGGATACATAATTAACTCTCAATATATTCAACGAAGATATTTTTTTTTCTTTGTAAAGATACATAATTAGTTTTCAAAACATTTTTTTTTCGATTATGGATCTGTCGAGATATATAATTAGCTTCTGATACATTCAACTAACATATATAATTAGTTGAGGTTTTTGTAATTACTTTGTGAGGGTAAAAATTTGTATAAATATGATAAGTTAAGACATATATGTTTATGTTATTTATCCTAATTTAAGACAGTTGTGTCTTATGTTGGCTAAGAATGGATCGGACTTTTTGGGTTGAGTAGAAATTTTGTTTCGACCAATTAAAAAAGATCACATGTGTTAACTAAAATTTAACAATCATCATATAATACTGTTGTTCATAGAGGGACAATTTTAAACCTAAAAATAATTTTAGAAGTGAAAAGAGTATTTTTAATTCATTTCTAATAGAGGAAAGAACAAGCAAATGTGATTTAATGACCGGAAAAAGAGTATTAAAATAGATATGGTTACTAAAGGGAAATAGATAATATTCCTTATAATATCAAATTGAAGGACAGTAAAGAACAATGGAAAATCATTATATGAAAGAAATTAATATACTTGTTAGGATTTTTTATTTTTTTTTAATGAAATAGAAGTGCATTAAACTAAAAACATAATACAATTTTTCTTCTTTTCGCTGCTTTCCTCCTTCTCACTGTGATTGAAACTTGCTGATTTCATTGTTGGTTACTAATTATTTGAAGCTGGATAGTCCTGTCTAGGAAATGTGAAAGGAAACTTAGAACTTCATGTACGTCCATAAAGTTTTTTCAAAGCTCGATTTTGAAATTCGACGTGCCAAACTCAAACATCGAAAGATCTCCTTTCTAGAATACTATTTAGAGGAGATTTGAGTTGGTCAGCATTGAAAAGACAATTGGCTTGTTAACTATTGTATAAATAGTGTATCTATATAGTTATATACATCTCCGATGCATAGTTATACATAATACACTATTGCTACAATACTAAGATACATAACTATTTATAAAATATCGATATATTACGTATACATGTTGCTATTTTTATTTAAGTTTTTTTTTATTCACATGTACAATTACGTAAGAAGCCCTTTATTTTCGATCTCTATCCCTTAATTTAAGAATTTGGCTCAATTAGGAAGTAGAAGGTTTATTGTTGAATAGTCTATTTTACGTGGATCAAACCTAGAGTATAATATAATGTTGTTATAAATGTATTTACATTATATGAATGTCTATCAAGATCTATCAAGATCTACTTTGATATCTATCATGATTTGAAGCTTCTGTTTTTTACTCAACTCAGACTAGGAGTAAATTTTCCCTAAATAGAGGGGTTTTGTTCATTGTATTTACAATCTTATGATCTCTCATCCCTCAAGAGAAGTAATAAGAATTACTCTCTTGTTCTCTCTACTCTTCCTCTTATTCTTTATTATTTTATAACACGTTATCAGCACGAGACTCTGCCAAACAAGATGAGATTATAAATCTGAAAGATTTCAAGGTTAGTAATTCTTTATGTTATCTTTCTCTTGCTATTACTAAAATAATTATTATTGGATTTGAGGAAAAGTAATTGGTTTGGAACCATTTATATTTTAAATTTATTCCTTAAGAATAATATTATCAAAAAGGATGATAATATGTTGGGTTCAAATCCCATCGATTCATGCCTAAGACGCTTTTATATGGATAATTGCTGAGTCTGAATCTCAATGCACCATATTGATGATATTATGATGGCTAAGGCTAAATAATGGGTGTTTAATAAAAAGAAATGAAATTTGACCCATGAATGCTCAATTCCATAAAGTGAATGTGGTAGCAATATATAATATGTCTGAAATATGACAAGTGATTGAATGCACGAATATACGCGTGGAGGGACAATATGATAATGATCATCAAAAGTGATAATATTTTCACACGCTTATATGATTATAAGATATACTAGAGAAAAATTCTCTACATCATATGTATGCCTCGATTTGCTTCTGAAGTAGCAAAATCTTGAAAGAGGTTTTAAGCTATCATAATTTGATAAACTTAAGGCAGGATTATATTTCATTCATGGGGAATGAGAAACTTATTAATGCAAACGTGCACTTGATTGTGATTGTATCACAACTCAACTCCGAAAGAAATTGAATAATTTTGAAACCTACTTCTGAAGTAGTAAATCTAAAATTTATTCATATAATAGTAAATCTGAAATATACTAAAGCAAAAACACATATCATGGTAAACTTGGAGTTTACTAGAATAAACGTTCATAAATTGACATGAACGATTCCGACATCTCAAAGATGTGTATATTGACTATTGAACATATATTGAAGAATTCGAAAATTCTTCATGAACTTTAATGTTTCTTGTTCTCATGAGAAGTTGGTTAGACCAACTATTTTTGGGATTGGATCCCTTAAAATCTAAAAAGTATAAAAGGTGAAAAAGGGTCCGTTCACCTATCATGTGATATGTTGAAAAAATGCATCAATAAGATAATCACATGTACATTCATTGTCAACCTGCAGTTTGACATTCATAAAGTTGCTTGCTCAATAAAATTGAGTTAAGAACATAATTTTCAGATTGTGCAATCAAGAAAGTTATCTTGATGATGATGGTTTGGCATTGAATACCTTCGATAAATAGCTAAACCATCGCTAATGAGAACAAAGCTTCGTGTGTTGGTCTGAAATATGATATGTTGCATACAATAACACTTGTATGCATTAGATCAATAAATTATGATTATTTCTTCCCTCTCAATTGGTTCAAGGTCGGGAACCAATTATTTCATTTAATAATTTTGATGTGCTGTATACGATTAATGAATATACCATAATGCACAAAGATAGATTCCTCAAAGAAGTAGAGGATGTATGTTAGTTTTCCTAACATAAGGGGGAGATTATAAGCGCTATGAAATATGTTAGAAATTATCACCAGATCCTCATACAAGAGATAATTCAAGTCAAATGTCGAAAGCATCTCATATTAAGTGCAAGTGCTCTTATTTTGTGTTCCTAAAGGATGGAGTCTATACATGCGTAAAGCGTGGTAGACTAATCGATTCCAAATGGAATAGTCCTAGAAAAATAAGGAGCAAATAATCATAATAAGAAGGCAATGAGCTCTTGAAGAGCGTACGACATAACACTTCATGAAACCTTATGTAAGGTTCATGTATCTGAAAATAATGAAGTAATGAGATCTCAAAATATTATGTCGCATTATGAACCAATACAAAATGATACATCATCAATATATTTGACGCAATATTGGCGCAATATTTTGAAAGATTACGAGAATCTAATTCTATGTTTATTTAAGCATGCTGACGTAGAAACATTTATCAAGCGACATGAAAGGATGGATCTTGATAAGTATAAAACTTATTTGATTTGTAGTTCAGATATTTGAAGATGTCACTCATGAAATGTGGAATATTGTCACTTGACAAAACT
Source organism: Capsicum annuum (assembly GCF_002878395.1). NCBI lineage: Eukaryota > Viridiplantae > Streptophyta > Magnoliopsida > Solanales > Solanaceae > Capsicum > Capsicum annuum. The sequence continues at coordinate 6,455,125 of NC_061120.1, read as the reverse complement.
TATGTGAAAAACTTGTAAGGATTCAAAATGCTTGAAACATATAAAAGTTTCTGGGAAACTTAATTATAATTCTTATATTGTATAAGCTTATAACTTGAAAATCATTGGAACTCTTGGAGAGTTTTCAAAGCAATAGATTATTTGCTGAAATTCAAAATATATCGAATTGGATTGGTTATGAAGTATCATATCTTAGTGCAATTGATGCACTCGTGTACCTTGCAAATACTACAAGGCCTATAGCCTTTTCGGTTAATATGTTAGCAAGGTATATTTCTACTCCTACTAGGAGACATCAAAATGAGATAAAATACATGAGGTTATTTTATTTTAAAGATTGCAGTCCCGATCTTATTGGTCATGCTGATGTTGGGTACTTATCTGACCTACATAAACCTCGGTCTCAAATAGGCCATGTGTTCATATGTGGTGGTACTGCAATATCTTAGAGATATACAAAGCAGTCTATCGTAGCCACTTCATCGAATCATGCTGAGATAATAGTTATTCATGAAGCAAGCCGAGAATGTGTATAGTTGAGGTCCATGATACATCTCATTCGAGAAAAATATGGTGTGACATATGACAATCTACCCACAATTTTATACGAAGATAATGCATCATGCATAGCACATCTTAATGGAGGATTCATAAAAGGAGATAGAACGAAGCATACTTCATCAAAACTTTTCTACATTCATGAGCTCCAAAAGAATGGTGATATTAACGTGCAACGTATTCGTTCAAGTGACAATGTGATTGTTTTATTCACCAAGTCTCCTTTAATTGGAACTTTCAAGAAGATGGTGTACAAGATCGAGATGCAAAGGTTCAAGGATGTTCTCATTAGGGGGAGTTAATATACGCTGTACTTTTTTTTCCTTACGAGGTTTTATCCCACTGGGTTTTTCTTGTAAGGTTTTTAATGAGGTAGCCGATATGCGTATTGTTAGAAATGTGTACTATTTTTCCTTCACTAGTTTTTTTTTTCCTACTGAGTTTTTTCTAGTAAGGTTTTAACGAGGCACATTATCTATCTAGACATTCAGGGGGAGTGTTATAAATGTATTTACATTATAGTGAATGTCTATCAAGATCTACTTTGATATCTATTAGGATTTGAAACATCTATCTTTTACTCAGACTAGGAGTAAATTTCCCCTATAAATAAAGGGGTTTTGTTCATTATATTTACAATCTTATGATCTCTCATCCCCCAAGAGAAGTAATAAGAATCACTCTCTCTATAATCTCTACTTTTCTTTTTATTCTTTATTGTTTTATAACAATTGCAACATTTTGTGTTTTATTAGGTTGAATTGAAATACCTTTTTTTTACAAGGGAATACCAAAAAAAGTTATATTATCATTTAACCCAAACTTAATATTTTGAAAAGAAAAATCTATTTTATTCTTAAGTCATGACTATATAAGAAATTAATGAAAAAAAAATGTAACTCTAAGGTGAAAAAAAATCTATTTTATTCCTAAGGTCATGAGTCTCATGACTATCACTGCCAGTGGCGGACCTACATTAAAAGTAGGGGTGCACGTGCACCCACTAGTCTCATGCTAAGTTAAATATATGTTGTGCATCCACCAAAATAATTGGGTTGGCTGGTGAGATGGTTGGGCATGTCACTTGAAAGTTGCTTTTATTGTGTGATTGATGAGGTTCGAACCTCAACAACAACATTTTATTACTCCTTTTTCCATTTTTCAAATTACACTGCAACATTATTGTGCAAATGTATATATTTATCTTTTGATGTAAAAAGACTTCCTACTTAGTAGTCATTTATTTTACACCTTTTCTTTTTTCTTTTATGTATAATGGATATTACTGACCTATTTTTATTTTATTTTAAAATACAAGCTTCTCTCTAACTACAAAAGGTAGATATTCTCCCCAACTTATCTGTTTAATATTTACTTTCTTTTATTTTTGATCATTGAGTTATTTTTTCTTTTAAAAATAAGCAATTTAAAGTTTGAGATGGACTTAAATCAAACGTTACCCGTTGCAACCATCTAACAAACAAATGATCTCTCGAATTTCATATTTTTCAAAAACTTTCTATTATTGTTCAAAATATAAAAGTGCGTTGAATTTAAGTACGGTGAGTAACACACTTTTGTCATATTAAATCTAATTAATGCTATTCAATAATATTAAAATTTTGCTTATAAAATACTATAATTAATAAGTTTTCAAAGAACTGTATGTCGAACTTCCACACTATTAATTATTATATTTAAATATAGAGGTGCACCCGCCAAGCCTAAATCCTGGGTTCGCCTCCGATCACTGCTCTTCAAAACTTCAAAAGATCAAAAGCTACCTTAAGAAAATCACCAATTGATAGTTATAAAAGTTTGAATATCAAGACAAAAATGCCCCTTCACTCGTCTTTCCCTTTTTCTTTCTTTTCTTCAAGTCACGTTTCTTTTTTTTTTTGGTTTAAACCACCCGATATTTGGTATCCATTTTTTAGGAGTCCGACTATATCCGAATTTGCCCCGCATCGGGTCCCATTTAGGGGGAGAGCTTCCAACAGAGTGTTTGTCACGTTTCTTCATGCTTTAGGTAGTTCAAAATGGTAGCCGATAAATTGACAAATTTTAGAGCCTCAATTATGGAAAGTGGCATCACCTTTTTGTTTGAAGCTCTCCTTTGTATGGAAACTCTTGGAAAAACATTCTATGTTTTATATGGCAGTTAGGGGTCGTTTGGTTGAAAAACAAGTTATGCTGAAATTAGTTTTGCTGGAATTAGTTATCCTGGAATTACTTATCCTGATATTATTTTCTAGTGGTTGTTTGATTTGTGGTACTAAAAATAATATGCATTGCATTCTTTCTAAAAATAGATTGATTGTTTATAAAAATACCCGTCACACATTTAAAATTTTAAAAGAACTTTTACCTCATACACAAACAAAACTTCACTAAAATAATAATCTATTTAAAATTTGAAACAAAACAAATATTATAAACAACAACAACAACATACCCAGGGATTCCCATCCAGTGTGATCTGAGGAGGGTAAAATGTACGCAATCCATATCACTACCTCCAAAGAAGTAGAGAGACTGTTTCCGATAGACCCCCAGCTCAAGACACTAGTAAATAAGATTGTAATAAAAGATGAGATAAGATGAAATAACCTAAATATGACATCCACAAAAAAATACGATACACTATCAAACCGCAAGCATCCACCTCCCCCAACCCACCTAACTAGAGACTCAAATAAAAATATGTTTTCAGTACTATTTTTTAAAATTTTGAACAAATCTGTAACAAAAATATATATGCGCTTATCATTTATAAGAAAAAAATAACTGATTTTAGATGTGGCTTATTCAAGCACGTTTTTTTAAATCTTTAGGTATTGAAATGGAAAAAAAATGATTTTATACGTTTTTGAACTCTTTTTTTTTTTTTTTTTTTTACTTTGAATAATTATTTATTATTCTCCAATCTCCCTAAGTCTTAGAAAAAATAAATAAAAAATAAAATGCTAAAACCCTCTTCCTCTTTTCCCTAAAACCCCCCTTTCCATATTCCAAGTTCTACTAGCTCACTCCAATTACTCCAAAAAAATGTCTTCCTTCCAATTACTTCATCAAACTCGTCGCCACTATTTACACAAATACCCTTTTCTCCGTTCCCATTTCCATCGATTCCTCTCTTCCTCGCCCGAAAACCCTAATTCGACCCGACCCGAATCCAATGACCCGGTTCCAATTCAACCCGTTTCTTACAATCCCGAAACCCCATCTCAAGAATCCCCAAATTGGACCCGACCCGACCCGGATTCTGTCGGGTCATGGACCCGAGAGGATTTGAGGTATTTGAAGGATGCACCGAAGATAATAGCACCGGTATCTTACCCTACAAGGGTGGTAGCTCCGTTACCGGAGGATAGGCCGGAGGGAGAGGAGGAGGAGGAGGGGAAAGTGGAGGTAAATGAGGAAATGGAGAGAGAGAGGGGACGAATCGAGGCGCAAAGAAGGGGAGCAATCAGGAGAGTGTTGAATGTTGAAGAGGAAAGGATTTCGTTTCCAACATTGATTGATGCGAAGAGTGATGAGAAGAAGAAGAAGAAGAAGGTTGTTTATGATCTTAAAGAAGCCATTCGACTCGTAAAGGTCAGATTTTTATGTTTATTAATCGCGAGTTAGTTGAGGTTGGCTATGTGAATTCTTTTTATGTTATTGTTGTATTTATTGTTTCTTGTACAAAATTTTGACTCCTTCCGAAGTAATAGGCAGTAATAGGATAATATGAATCAAAAAGAAGAAGAATAAAACAATAATAGGTCACATTATTAGTTTAAATGAAAAAAAAGAAGATAAAACTGAAAATTTGACCTGACCCGACCCGGACGGTGGGATGTGGACCCGGGAGGATTTGAGGTATTTGAAGGATGCACCAAAGGTAATAGCATCGGTATCTTACCCTACAAGGGTGGTAGCTCCGTTACCGGAGGATAGGTCGGACGGGGAGGAGGGGAAAATGGAGGTTAATGAGGAGATGGAGAGAGAGAGAGTGCAAGAATCGAGGCGCAAAGAAGGGGAGTAATGAGGAGAGTTATGAGTGTTGCAGAGGAAATGATTTCGTTTCCTACATTGATTGATGCGAAGAGCAATGAAAAAAAGAAGAAGAAGAAGAAGGAGGAGGAGGTTGTTTATGATCTTAAAGAGGCCATTTGGCTCGTAAAGGTCAGATTTGTATGTTTTTCCATTGACTTTATATTGATCATGCTTAATGGGATTTTTGGTGTTGTTGTTGTTGTTGTTGTTGTGTATTTGCTGTTTCTTGTATAAAATTTTGACTCCTTCCGAAGTTATAAGTAGTAATAGGATAATAAGAATCGAAAAGAAGAAGAACAAAACGATAACAGGATGTGCATTATTAATTTAAATGGAAAAAAAATGATAAAACTGAAAATTTGACCCGACCCGACCCGACCCGACCCGACCCGGATGGTGGGATGTGGACTTAGGGGATTTGAGGTATTTGAAGGATGCACCGAAGATAATAGCACCGGTATCAAACCCGACAAGGGTAGTAGCTTCGTTACAGGAGGATAGGCCGTAGGGGGAAGTGGAAGTTAATGAGGAAATGGAGAGAGAGGGGGGAAGAATTGAAGCGCAAAGATGGGAGTAATGAGGAGAGTTATGAATGTTGAAGAGGAAATGATTCCGTTTCCTACATTGATTGATGCGAAGAGTGAGGAGAAGAAGAAGGAGGTTGTTTATGATCTTAAAGAAGCTATTCGACTCGTAAAGGTCAGTGTTTTTTTTCTTTCAATTGACTATTTATTGATCATGAATTTAGTTGAGGTCGGTTATATGAATTCTTTTTAGCATTTATGTTGTATTTGTTGTTTTTTGTACAACGCTTGACTCCTTTCGAAGTTATAAGGAGTAATAGGATGATATGAGTCGAAAATAAGAAGAATAAAACAATAATAAGATGCACATTATTAGTTTAAATGAAAAAAATGATGAAACTGAAAATTTGACCCGACCCGACCCGGATGGTGGGATGTGGACCCGGGAGGATTTGAGCTATTTGAAGAATGCACTGAAGATAATAGCATCGGTATCTTACCCTACATGGGTGGTAGCTCCGTTACCGTAGGATAGACTAGAGGAGGAGGGGGAGAAAGTGGAGGTTAATAAGGAGATGGAGAGAGAGGGCAAGAATTGAGGCGCATAGAAGAGGGGTAATGAGGAGAGTTATGAGTGTGGGAGAGGAAATGATTTCGTTTCCTACATTGACTGATGCGAAGAGCAATGAAAAGAAGAAGAAGAAGGAGGTCGTTTATGATCTTAACGAGGCCATTCGACTCGTAAAGGTCAGATTTTTATGTTTTCAATCGACTTTATATTGATCATGCTTAATGGGATTTTTGGTGTTGTTGTTGTTAGTGTATTTGCTGTTTCTTGTATAAAATTTTGACTCCTTCCGAAGATATTAGTAGTAATTGGATAATATGAATCGAAAAGAAGAAGAACAAAACAATAACAGGATGGGCATTATTAGTTTAAATGAAAAAGATAAAACTGAAATTTTGACCCGACCCGACCCGGACGGTGGGTTTTGGACCCGAGAGGATTTGAGGTATTTGAAGGATGCATTGAAGATAATAGCACTAGTATCATACCCTACAAGGGTTGTAGCTCCGTTACCGGAGGATAGGCCAGAGGAGGAGGGGGAGAAAGTGGAGGTTAATGAGGAGATGGAGAGAGAGAGGAGAAGAATCGAGGCGCAAAGAAGGGGAGTAATGAGGAGAATTATGAATGTTGAAGAGGAAATGATTTCGTTTCCTACATTGATTGATTCGAAGAGCGATGATAAGAAGAAGAAGGTTGTTTATGATCTTAAAGAGGTCATTCGACTCGTAAAGGTCAGATTTGTATGTTTTTCAATCGACTTTATATTGATCATGCTTAATGGGATTTTTGGTGTTGTTTTTGTTGTTAGTGTATTTGTTGTTTCTTGTATAAAATTTTGACTCCTTCCGAAGTTATAAGTAGTAATAGGATAATATGAATCGAAAAGAAGAAGAACAAAACAATAATAGGATGGACATTATTAGATTAAATGAAAAAAAAGAAAGTTTTGAATGTTGATGAGGATAGGCCGAAAGAGGGGGAAAGGGGGAAGGGAAGGGAAAGTGGAGGTTAATGAGGAAATGGAGAAAGAGAGGAGAAGAATCGAGCGCAACGAAGAGGGTAATGAGGAGAGTTATGAATGTTGAAGAGGAAATGATTTCGTTTCCTACATTGATTGATGTGAAGAGTGATGATAAGAAGAAGAAGGAGGAGGAGGAGGAGGTTATTTATGATCTTAAAGAGGCTATTCGGATTGTAAAGCTCGGATTTTTGTGTTTCTAGTTCTTAATGGCCTCTTTAATGGGAATCCTACAATTGTTTTCTATTTCTTAATCATTCAACTGTTAATGGGCATTTTTTCCTGATAATCGTGGTGTCCAGGCCAGCTTGCGCGCACCTCGACTAATTCCACGGGATACTTGCCACCTCCCACCAGCAACAATACCATGTAACTCTGTCCACCAACGCTAGGATAGATGGGAAGAAATCACCTAGCGTTTGTCTTTGTTGGGAATTGAACTTGAGACCTCATGGTGCACAACCCAACTAAATTGAACCACTAGGCCACACCGTTGGGGCTTAATGGTCAAGGTATTTGTAGATAATCTCTTTTGATAATGATGATGTCGGAGCCTGTTTGCACCTCAACTGTTCCACCATGTACGTGCATCCTTCCATTAATACGAGCACCATATGACTCCATGCATCAAGGTACCTTATCAAGACTTCAGCAGATTGAAAGAGATCTTCTATTCTTTTTTTTTTTTTGCCTATGCTAGATTCAGATTGTTGTCTTCCATTGGCTACTAGACCACACTCTAGGGTCGTATTTCTAGATAACTTTTTGTTTTTCAGTTTTGATAGGATAGTGGTGGTGCCAGAACCTGCTAATCCATCGGTTACCTTTTACTTTGCATTAGTATTCGGTAATACTATCCAACAAGACTTAGGCAAGTGGAAAGCATTCACGTGGTGTTGTCTCTTGGTTCCCAAGGTTGTCGCTTCATCTCTTCAACCTCTAGGCCACTTCCTTGAGGAGTCTGTGTTTGTAGATAACATCAAAGTGGAGACAGGTTCAACTTTTCCATCAATTAGGGGTAGTCATATGCATGGCTGAAATACAACTTTTATTTTTCTTCATTCTCATTATATTTTTTCTTTTATCTGTTCAAGTTGAAAAATAGTAATTATGGATCAAAGTCCATATTATGTCATCTGAGTAACTCTTAATCATAGCTTGCCTGAGATTGTTTGCTTGTCTGCTTTGGCCATGGTGCTTTATCTTTATGCCTATGGCATGTAATCTAAGTGACTATTAGCTGTGGCTTGCCATGGGTTGGGTTGCTTGTGTGCTTTTCCTTGGCGCTTTCTTTTTCTATTTAGTGGTGGTTTCGTTAGAGGTTACAGACTGAGTCATGATTCATTGTATTTCTAGTGATTATGCAGGCTAATGCCAAGAAGAAGTTTGATGAAACTCTGGAAGCTCATGTTGTTTTGACTCCTGATATGCGCAGAACTGACCTGGTGCGTGCTTTCGTCCTCTTTCCGGCCCACATTAAGCTTACAATCCGAGCTTGTCGTCACTCATTACGTGATACTTGAACAGAAAGACTTCTTGTTACCACTTCTGTGGTTATTGCTTTGTATGTCTAAATTTATTTATCAGATGGTGAATGGATATTGGATATTTTATTTCTCTTGGGGCTTTCATCAGCAGAATTTTTTAGCAGAAGTTCCAGGACCAATAGGGTGCTACTGTCCTTATGGCTGAATAAAAAACTTGGACTTAAAGGAGCTCATAAATGATTAGAGTATACAGGACGTTAAACATTTCAACCTAAATCTCAATTCTTGAACATTTGGGGACATCTCTCCAGAATTTGCTCTGCATGCAGTCATCAATCATCTTAGATTTTGCAACTGACCAAAAGTTCTGTAATAATTAAAACCGTGATTCAACATTCTGCATCCAAATCACGGTTGGTTAGGGGTTTGTTGATTCCACATCCTTTTGTTGTTCGTTAGTGTATGGAGAAAATTTTAATGGTAGAATCATGCTCCTAATGCCACCTAATTAAGAATGAATTGTCCTTGCCTTGGCTGAAATATTTCCAGTGCAAGCCTCTGGAAATATAAATCTCTTTCATGGGTGGTATAAGCAGAGTGAGATTATAGACGTTGCATTTCCAATTCTTCCATTTTGGTTGATCTCTGCTAGTGTAGCTAATTTGACCCGAGTCTTGAGCAATCTCATTAGCTTGCTAGTGTGATCTTAGAGTTCTTTCTTTTGAACTGCAGAAGCTTGAAGGTACAGTGGCTGTTCCTCATGGGTTTGGAAAGGTATGATGCATTCTTCATAAAATTAAGGTTAGATAATCATATGCTGTTTTAGATTTATTTTTTGACTAAATATTTTCCTTTCAGGTATATCGCATTGCTGTTTTTGCGGAAGGAGCTGCTGCTGCTGAAGCCCGAGAAGCAGGTGCTGATGTTGTTGGTGGTATGGAGCTCGTAGAGAATATCAAGAGTGGTATTCCACTAAATTCCTTATTTAAGAATTGCAATTATTTAGAACCGTAGTGGTACTTCTGATGTCCACTTACATGCTGATGTAAATGGTGCAAGTTATGACATCAGTTTGCTCCTTCCTGTCCTTAAACTCTCTAAGGTTTACATTCATAACCTCTCTGGAGGCTTATGCTCGTAATCTCAACGGAGGTTTAAGTTCATAGCCCCTTCCGGCATATGGATTGAAGTGAAGCTGACAAATTTCATCCAAGCTGACTATTCTTATGCAGAAGACAATGTTCCTTTTCAACTTAATTCATAGAATTGCGAAAAGGTTACTTAATTTTATGGGGTGGTCAACTTGAGCCAGCGAAAGGTTCACAGAGGAATTAATGGTCATGACGTCTAATTATCGTTTAACCTAATTATTACTTTTATAAAAATTTGTAATAATTAGGTGAACAGAATTATTTACAAAAATATAAATTAAGAGGGGGAGCAAAATCACAAAGGAAGTGAGTGCTACAAAGCCAAACTTGAGGGGATATTTATGTAATTTTCCCTTTAGTAGTTTTTGGGGGGGTCTATAATGACTTTGTAGATAAACTACCATAAACATAAGTGACTTTAGCGAAGAATTTGTTATGGTTGAATGACCATGTAAGTTATTCCCTTGAAAATGCTGAAAGTTATTCTGAGAAAAAAAGATCTGCAATTTCACCCACGCATTTGGGGATGATGATGAAACCATTCTTTCTTTTGAAACATCTATGGATTCTAACCCTTGAGTAGGATATTTTCTTTCAATATTAGTCCTTGAGCTTGATTTTATTGTAATGTCCTTGACATTTTTAATGTGATTATACGTGCAGGAAATGTGAAGCTTGATTTTGACAAATGTTTTTCCACTCATGCAATGATGCCGAGCTTGAGACAGGTTTTTTACATTGACTATCCATACTTGTCATTGATAATCTCTTCTGTGATTATACTGTAAATTCAGGGGTCATTTGGTTTGCCATTAGCATAAAGGTGGATTAGAAAGATTTGAACCTTCAAGTTATCAAAGAAAGATTATGAACTTGATAAGTTGATGCTATGAGCCTATAAAATGACCACTAAATGTTGAAAGTGATAAAAAGCGGGGGGCGAGGGGGGGGGGTTTAAATACAAGTGTGTTTTAGTGCGTCTCAGTGAGTAACATCACATGATTTTGCAGATCGCGAAGTACCTGAGGCAATTGATGCCTGATACTAAGGTAAGTAATCTGCATCTTTCGGCTCTTAATTCAGGTTGTCCGTAGGAATTAGTGCTTATTTCGTTATAATGCATGCAGAAAGGTACTGTTACCAAAGATATCTCAAAAGCAGTGAAAGAAGCTAAGCGAGGTGTACCTTTCAAAAAAGATAAAACTGCAATTGTGCATGTAGGAATTGGGAAGGTACACTTGCTCTATCTTCATGCGGAAATTCTTAAGCTTCATTGTATATATACTACTGGAATGCACCTATTTTCTCCCTGAAACACTATTCTGCAGGTAAGTTTTCAAGAAGACGCATTGTGTGAAAACATCGGTGCATTTGTACATGAACTTTTGCGTCAGAAGCCTGCTGGCCTAAAAAAGAGTAAGCGACTCTTGATATATCTTTGTTGATTTGTTTGGTTTAGGTTTATGGCAAATCTTGCTTACACCCCTATTTAGGATTCATTTGGTTGTCAGAGACAACAACAACAACAAACTCAGTGTATTCTCACATAGTGGGGTCTGAAGTATGCAAAAATATATTTCCTAAGATCTATGGTATGAAAGTAAAGGAAACTTTATGGTTAACCAAAAATCAGTTTTCCCTGTATATGGAAGAAAATACAGTTTATTGTACACAAGAGTTTCATTGAACTTCAGTGGTAGCAACTCCACTTGTCATCTACTCTGTCGGTAACAATTTTTGTCTGTGATGCAGGCTCAAAATATGCTGGTTATGTGAATACAGTCCATCTGTGTAGCACGGTGAGTTCCCTGACTTACATTCTTAGTAATTGGTACCTTCACATGAATCTTCAAAGTAATTTTATAAACTCAAAAATGAAAATGTGAGATATCGGACAACCACCTTTCAAATGCTGCCTCGTGATAGATCCTTTCTTGCTCTTTCATTTGAGGTTCTTGCTTAATTAAATATCTTATTGTCTGTGTTCAAGTTCTTTAGTCATTACATCACTTGAGTTAAAGTACGGCTTATAAAGGTCTATCATTAAATACCTCAAAAGTCTATGGACTATGGGCATGTCGTACTGCAATGTTGGTTTAAGATGTAAGAATGCTCAATGCTAAATTTTAAGTAGTATGATCTTCTTCATAGTTTCATCCACGTATATGGGCGGACCCGTCAACGTCTAGCAGAATTCTTATGGGCGAACCCGTCAACGTCTAGCAGAATTCTTATGGGCGAACCTGTCAACATCTAGCTGTTTATTGCCGGGGAATCATAAAGCAGACGTGCAGAATCTCTTGTTCGTTGCATGTAGTCGTCTGATTTTACCTCAAGGAACATGCTTTGACAATTATCTGTTGTTCCCAAAACTTCATAGCTACATTCCATGTTTGAATGGCATTTGATTGTTAGAATCCATGCTGACAAGGCATGTAATAATCTTTCAGGGACACTAAAACTCTCTCATTTTGGGTGCATCAGAGCTCAAAATCTCGTAGTATATTGTACTTTTTCTGTCTCGAGACCTAGTAGGGAACTGGATTTTTTTCTCAACAAAACAATTCGAACCTTAGAATCTGGGGTGTGCGTTGCAACATTGATATGATTCTTGAATATGTCTATCCTTTTGGTACCTGATGCTCGTTTCGTGTTTAGAATTTCATCCATAATTCAGTGATCAAGATTCTAATTGCATATGATTCTCTTGAAATTCTGCAGATGGGTCCATCATTCCCTGTTACAATGCAGTCATTATCGATAGCAGCAGATCGGCATGTAAAGAAGTATGTTCAATGATAGTATCTGAGTAGTTCCAACTTTAACTTGGCACTTTGTTGTACTCAATTTGTTTAGATTTCTTGATTTTTTCCACATTACAAGAGGGGTTTTCCAAGTTATTTTTGTAACCCCCCCACCCCACCCCACTCCCACCCCTCCTGCTGTAATGATCTTTACAGGCCTAGCTTCAAACCCCATAGCCCAGAACTCATTACTGTTGCATCACATTTTTATTTTTATGTCATAGAAATAAGTATGGTTTCTGTTTTATCATTGACAAAACTTTACGAATACAGTGTTAGTTTTGCCGAACCTATAAGGCTATAACTTCTTGTATAGATTTGTCCCTGCTGCCCCCTCACACCCACGAAGAAACACTGATATTTTCTCCACCCTTAACGAGAGGTCTCGGGTTCGAGCCCTGGGTATGGAGAAAATCTTGTTGGGGGTGCGCTACCCCCAGAATGGGGCCCTGTAATGTGTGATCCGGATTAGTCGGGTTCCAATGCAGGTACCGGACACTAGGTGGGAAATCAAAAAAAGATAGTATTTGCTTAATGGTCGTATAGGGTACGTTTGGTGGAGAAAGTGATTTTCATTTTTCTTATATTCGTTTAGTTAAAAATTTTGAAAAATATTTTCTTTAGGAAACAAGTTTCTTAAGAACAAGTGACTTTTTCCAGTGATAGTAGGGAAAATCAGTTGTACAAGTAACGTCGCAAAATGATTTTATCTTCTCCGCCCTCCCTCTTTCTTCATTTTCGCTAGATTACATATGAATATTTTTAGCATAATGTTTTTAACATACATATTGAAAATAAAAAACAAAAAAATAAGTAAGGCATTTAATTGTTTCTTAGAAAACATTTTCCTAAATACCCATAAAAACACCTATGAGTAGCATAATTAGATCTTCGTTAATATATGGTTGCTTGCTTAATTTTCTTTTCCAATCTAACAAGTGCATTTTATAAAGTATTCATTTATAAAGTATCCATTCAAGTAGCATAAAAGAGAGTTTTCGGGTGCATTCGAAACAATTGAGACGATACAAAGAAGATTAATACGCACAAATCGATGAATAAATCACAAATTTTTTGACGAGATTGAGTTACAATCACTTAATTTGTGTGAATAGATTTGAATGATAAGATGAGCAACAATCTTGATATTATTAAGATGTAAATTTGTGTAAATAGATTTGAATGATAAGATGAGCAACCATCTTAATATTATTAAGATGTATATTTAAGGATTTCTACATAAATGATAGTTCTTCAATTCCATCCATTCACTGGCCAATCATTGCCAACTACCCTATCACCAAGCATCAGCCACAACCATCATCTTCAGCTAACCATCACTATTGTCAGTTCATACAATCATTTGTCACTATCACTAGCCATCATTTGCAATTATCATCATCGACTATCACTATCACAACAGCTGCCACCAGTAGTTACTATTGTATAATTTCAGCCATTATCATCGTTCACTGTCGTCATTATTATACAACATTTTTAATCGCTTACCGACATCCATAGTTACTACTAGCTACTATCCATAAAACCACCATTAACCAAAATCATCCCAATTGACACCCTCAACCACCATCATAATCGCTAGCTATTACCATCACCAACCACCGTATAATATATTACATATACTTTGTTGTTATAATGTTAGAATCTAGTATTTTATAAATTCTATATTTGTTTATATTTTTAAAAGGATAAATTTTGTATATTTAGTGTTGAAAAAAACACTTAATATATTAGTATTCAAATATTAATACAATGTTTTAATATTTAGTTGTGCATTCAGGCTCGAATACCTACATGTTAGTGAAAACAACTTAGGCCTAATACTTGCCAAATAACCAACATTTTAAGTAGCAACTCTTGCTATAGACCTTGTTACGTGTCGAAAAATAAATTATAGCAACTATCTCTGGCCTTTCAAGATTATCGACCTGTCTCAGATCGAAAAAGATATTTTTCAAGACAGGACATATGATATAGAAATGAATCATCACTTTACGTATACAAAGATAACTCATAGTACCACAAACCTCGTTACGTGCCAAAAAAAGATGTTCTTTAGAACAGGACATAAGGTGTAAGAATAATCTTACGTATACAAAAGATGAGCCCAAACTCCAAAAGGTCCATTATCGAAAAAAAAAAATTGTATCGTATAAAGAGACGATGTAGGACTCCAACAGAGCTAATTATGTATCATTATATAGAAAAAATATCTTTATTCGATGTATTATGTATCTCGACAGACCCAAAATCGAAAAAATATATCTAAAACTAATTATATATCTTTACAAAGAAGAAAATATATCTTAGTTGGATGTATGAAGAGCTAATTATGTATCTTGACAGAATCAAAATCGAGATTTTTAGTAATTATGCAAAATATCGGGATACTCTATAGTTAAACTCCAAGCTTTCGAATTTAAGTTGTTTGCCCCAAAAAATAATAAGGGAAACGACATAAATAACACTGAATGAAACTATTGACACGAAAATGACCATTGAATTTTAATTTTATTTTCTAGCCATTGGCAGGCAGCTTTATACAATACCAATACTAATATATATATATATATATCCAAATTCTATGCACATCATATTAAAAGCATATTTCATATAACAATGATAAAATTTATTCATAATTCACTGGTCTATTTTTTTCATGAACTGTATCAGTATAATATATGGATTGTATCAATAGGACATATATATAGTATTTGAACTAGTTAGGTCAATATGACCCAAATTATGGAATGACCCTAATATGAAATTTGTTTGGACCGACTGATCATAAATGTCTAATTAATCAAATATGGGCCAATTGTTTTGAAAAGGACCAGTTCATAAAATTGAATAGGAAAAATTATAGAAAGTAACATAATTAAGACTATAATTATAATAAACAGTAACACTTTTGTAAAATTACAGTTTATAGCAAGAGTAACATTATTTTACTCATTAACTAGGTAAGTGCATGTTTTACTCTCACTACTTTACATTTTTCTATTTTCACTCTACTATTCTATCTCCCCAAATATAGCCATATCTTTTACCCTTTTTTTCATCTTATATTTTTATCATTTTACTTTTTTATTTTATTTTATTTTCATCTTTTTATTTTCACTTTATTTTCTCTCTTCTTTTTTATTTTTTGTTTTCTTTTTCATATCTGAAGATAATTATTTCCATGATCTTCAAGATTTCAAAATAAAACATCATTACTGTCCTTTACTTCATTATATCTCTACCTTTTTTTTCTTGTTAGTTTTTTTTCATCTTATTTTTTATCATTTTATATTTTTTATTTTGATTTATTTTTCTTTTTCATTTTTTTCTTTCCACTTTATTTTTTCTCTTCTATTACTCTTTTTTTCCTTTCTCATATCTTTTTTTTCTTTTTATATTTTCGTTTCCTTTTTAAAATTTTATTTTGTTTCTTTTTTTTTCTTTTTTTTTTTTCTTTTCTTTTTGTTTTTTTTCCCGATTTTTTACTCTTCTATCTCTAACTTTTATTTTGAAGAGATAAATATGTATATTACATACACATATTCAAAAAATATACAAAATACAAAGCCATACAGATCTGGATATGTATTAACAATACAAAACATACATATGTATTTACGAAATACATACCATATTCATATTAAACAGTAACAAACATAACTACACTATATATCTTCATATGTATTTGCGAAATACAAAAGTGACTCATATAAAATAAGAATATACATATGGATTAGATGTGTATTTTGTAAATACATATGCATTGCTATATGTATTTTATACGGTGTTGGATTTATCTTTGAACTGTACATAATATGTCATTTTAGAGGATAACATATGTACTTATTTTTTTTTTTTTTACCATTTAAGATATGTATCATGTATTTTTTTATTACCTATATGTATATGTATATAATTGTCATTTTTGTTAAAAGACTTTGTGTCCTATATGTTTATATATACATGTGAGTCAGACATGTATTTCTATAAATACATATGCAGATATATATGTATGTTTTTTACCGTAAATACATATGCAGATCTGTATGTCTATTTATTTTATATATTTTTTGAATATGTATATATGATATAGATATTTGTCTTTTAAAAATAAAAGATAGAGATAGAAGAGTAAAA
>NC_061120.1:6417924-6438713 GCF_002878395.1 Capsicum annuum | reverse complement strand
AAAAAAAAAAAAAAAAAAAAAACGAAAAAAAAAAATTCAAAAAAAAAGAAAAAAAGAAGAAAGAGAAGTAGAAACTAGAAATAGAAGTGTAAAAATAAAAGCGAAAATTTTTTTAAACAAGAAGAAGAAGAAAGCGAAAAAAAAAAGAGAAAAAAAAAAAGAAAAAAGAAAAAAAATAAAGAGAAAAAAAAAAAATGGAAAAGAAAAAGAAATTCAAAAAAAAAAAAACTAACAAGAAAAAATAGTTAGTATAAGAGGATGATATTTTGAAATTTTGAAGATCATGAAAAGAATAATCTTCATATTTGAGTTTGATTTGGAAAAAGGTATCTACTAATTTAAATAAGAGTAGTTTATGAAAATTTAATTAGATGGGATAATTATTCCTTATTTAACTCAACTAATTTGAGTAAAACAAGGACTGTGAATCATGTTGCATATGTATTTTTACAGCAACAGTTTACTTAAATACAAAATATAATTTGCTATTTTTTCATAACTATGAAACTGTTGCTGTTAGGGGTGTTCATGAGTCGGTTTGGATTGGTTAGCAGTTAAAACCATAACCAAAACCAATTTAGTCAGTTTTTGAAGTTCTAAAACCAAACCAAACCACAAAAAAAAAAAAATTGGTGGTTTGGTTCTTGTCGGTTTGGTTCGATTTTTTATTTTTTTTCGGTTATTGACTAGCCTACTTCAACCATCTCTAGAATAAACTTTTTTTTTAACACATAGAGAAGAGTATCACATTGAACAATTTCTCGTGAAATATTTGTACAGTAATGGACAAATGACACTATAAACTCTTCAAAATCAGAACAAAGATATTAAACAAAACCAGCATTGAGATGAAAAGTACCAGCTTTGTATTGTAGGCACTAAGATTATCCAACAACATACAAACACATACATGTACATTGTAAAACGAAACTTTGTATTTTGTTGCAGTGTACTGCAAGAAGATATAGAGTTGAGCAGATTTGAGTTATCTGTTTACTTTAAAGGTGAGGTAATCACATGGGAAAACGATTGAATAAACAAGGAAATATAAAACTACCATTTGAACTAGGGACCATGGTAACTCGTATTGTGAAAGCTGAAGTGGAAAAAAGTGAGGTAGGAACCGTTGGGTTAATTTATTAGTAATAGTAAGTAGAGTTGGGCTTGAGTTTGGAGCTTTGGACAATTGGGCTAAAGTATTGATTGGGTTAGACATAGATTAAAATTTAATTTTAGATTAAATTTAATAAAATATTTATATTTTATTTATAAATTATATATAGATAATTATAATATATATGTATATAATTTATCGGTTCGATTTGTTTATTTTCACATTTTTTTAAAATAAAATCATAACCTAACCAAATAGCATTGGTTTTTTAAAATTTAAAATCAAACCTAACTAAACCAAACCAAACCAAACGAAACATCGATTTTCTTAATCAGTTGGTAACCAAACCGAACACTCCTAGTTGCTATAAAAGTTCTAAAAATTACATAAATACACAACTTATGTTTTCAGTATTACAAAAAATCTCAACTTCCTAAACATATTATAAAAATCCCTACATATACACAGAATGCTATGTTATTTATACATAAAAATTACAATTAAGGCTCTATAGTTGCTATTTCTGAAATTTTACTGAATATTGGACCAAGCCCAAATGTAACACCAAACCAAATAAGCCCAAATTCTCATTTCGCTATCTACTTTAAATCCTTCCCAAAACCCTACTCCGCCGCTTTGCTCCTTCTTCCATCTCCTTCAGCAAAAAATATCCAATGGTACCTTTCTAATTTTTTCTTTATTTTTTTTCACAAATTATTTCAGTAGATTATCAAATAATGCATGTAATTATCCGTTAATTATCATTTTCATGAGTTATTAATTATGTTATTTGTTTTGCCTAAATCCTAAAAATTACCTATTAATGTTAATTAATTAGTTTATAGAAGTAGATTATCAAATAGAATCTCAAATTTTGATGTTTTTGTTTATTATTAATCAAATAAAATCTCTAATTTTGATGTTTTTGTTTATTATTATTTCCATTAATGCATGTAAATATCAAATAAAATCTCAAATTTTGATATTTTTGTTTATTTTCATTTCCATTAATGCATGTAATTATCAAATAAAATCTCAAAACTTTGATATATTTGTTTGTTATCATTTTCTTAAGTTGTTAATTAACTTGTTAGTTTTTCCTAAATCTTAAAAATTAACCTATGAATGTCAATAAATGAGTTTATTGAAGTAGATTATCAAATAATGCATGCAATTATCAAATAAAATCTCAAACTTTGATATTTTTATTTGTTATAATTTTCATAAGCTGTTAATTAACTTGGTTAACTATTAATGTTAATCAATTAGCTTATAGAAGTAGATTATCAAATAATGTATGTAATTATCAAATAAAATATCAAACTTTGATGTTTTTGTTTGTTATCATTTTCATAAGTTGTTTATTAACTTGTTAGTTTTGCCTAGATCCTAAAAATTAATTATTAATGTTAATCAATGAATTTATAGAAGTAGATTATCTATCAAAAATGCATGTAATTATCAAATAAAATCTCAAACTTTGATATTTTTGTTTGTTATCATTTTCATAACCAGTTAATTAACTAGTTAGTTTTGACTCAATCCTAAAAATTAACCTTTTGAATGTTAATGAATGAGTTTTAGTGATGTAAGTTGTATAAATTCAAGCTGGATCTACTAATTTGTGTTTAAGAACGAAGAATCTATTTTTTGCTAATTTAAATGTGACAAATTTTCTATTGGAGACAACCTCTCTACCTCACCTCTGAGTACTGACTGCGTACACATTTACCCAGTGTGTGGGAATACACATACGCTGGGTGTGTTTTTGTTGTTAAACGTGACTAATTTGAATACTTTGCTTTGTTTGTATCTATGCCTGTAGTTTCTTGTAGTCTCTTGTTTGTGGTGTTTTTGTGATGTCTATGATTTCGAATAGCTAGTTTATACTATTACCTTGTCGGGTGTCTTGTTTCCTTTATTATCTAGCTGTGTGGTATCCATTTTTGTTGTTTGCTTTTATGTTTTTTGTTTGTTATACTGTTATCTGTCCTGAGTTGGGTGTCGATCGGAAACAACCTCTATACTTCATCTGAGGTAGTGGTATGTACTGCGTACACTTTGCCCTCACCAGATCCCATGTTGTGCGAATACACTGGGTGTGTTGTTGTTGTGTAATTTGCGTTTATGATGTCAACCTGTGTTGCTCGGATCGACAACATTTTTGGAAAGTCTGAGCAGCGTAGATGTCAATGTCGGTACTCTGAGCAACATAGATGTCACTAACAGCAGGATACCACAAGTGGGGTCTGGGGAGGATTGGATGTCTGTAGGCCTAACTCTTAGAACCTTTGTGGGTTAGGGCGACTGTTTTTGATGAACCCCTTGGCTCAAAAGAGATGTTATTGAAGTATTGATGCCAATTTATGTTTATGGTGTAAAAATAAATTTTCTGCTAATTAAATCGACTAATTTGAACACCTTAATTTGTGTTTACAATCTCAGTCGATGTTCCTCGGACTACTCTTCAAGAATATCGATGTGTATGTATCAGATCCTCCTAAATAGTTTTTTTTTTTTTGGATGATTCGACATGGTGAGGCAACATTTTTGGAAAGTCTAAGCAACATAGGTGTCAACAAAATGTATACCACAAGTGGGGTCTGGGGACGATAGGATGTGCGCAGACCGTAACCCAATTTTTGTGGGTTAGGGAGACTTTCTTATTAGATTCTTGGCTGAAAAGAGAAGTTATTGAATACGGATGCTAATTTGTGTTTATGATGTAATAATAAATTTTCCTTCTAATCTACATAACTAATTTGAACCAATCAATTTTGTGTTATGAAATAATCAAATGTCTGTAAGCCTAAAAGACTATTGTGCACGAACTACTATGTGTTTAAGTAGAAAGAATCAATTTTTGGCTAATTTAAATGACTGATTTGAACCTTAATTTGCGTTTCATGTAAGAATTTTCTGCAAATCTAACTGACTAATTTGAACCCATTATTTTGTACTATGCACCCACTAATTTGTGTTTATGAAGTAGATTCAATTTTCTGCAAATCTAACTGACTATATTGAATCTTTATTTTGCGTTTATGAAGTAAGAATCAGTTTTCTTGAAATCTAAAACCACTGATCTTCGTACTTTGATCCTCAACTGAATCGGTAGGCGTCAGAGAAGAAACTGAGCAACCCTATGAGGGATATCAAGGTTCAGAAGCTAGTCCTCAACATCTCCGTCGGTGAGAGCGGAGATAGACTTACCAGGGCGGCCAAGGTAATTCTCCTTCACTATAGTGTTTAATGCTGCTTTAAAAGTTGATTTTTATTGTTGTTGAAACTGAAATCAGCTATGTGTTTGTTTTGTTCCTTTAGGTCTTGGAACAACTCAGCGGCCAATCCCCTGTTTTCTCCAAAGGTGAGCTTTCTGAACCTTCAATTTGTTCCCCTTTTTTCATTTCTGATATTTAGGTACCTTTGTGTGAAATGCATTATCAGTACTGTGGAGATGTGGTCTAATTTCCATAAAGTTGTTTAGTTTGAAATAAAAATAGGGAGTAACCGGATGTTTATCATATGCGAATAGTGAAAATGGGCTTAAATGTGGTGGTATGGAGGATTCATGTATCTCACACCCACTAGTTTGGGATCGAGGCGTAGTAGTTGTGCTTTGGCAATATGAAGATGAGTCTTATCAGCACTCTTTAGCATGAAGGCAACCAATAATTAATGGTTTTATGCTTCTTTCTTTGTGTTTTTCTTGACCTATATATGCATGAATTAGAGGAAGTCTGAGTTTTGGAATTGTTAAATGATTTCTGGAGTTTCACAAGATACAAATAAACCACTGTTTATGCATTACACATTTGTGCTGAGGCAAATAAATAAATCTCATGATTTGTTTTGATTACGTTGCTTGTTGACCAATTGATGAAGCTTTTACCTCTCATTTCTATACTGAAGATGGTTAGTCTTCTCTGGTGCCTGTTTTTCTCTCTTTGACAGCTAGGTATACCGTGCGGTCCTTCGGAATCAGGCGTAATGAGAAGATAGCTTGCTACGTCACTGTCAGAGGAGAGAAAGCTATGCAGCTCCTTGAGAGTGGATTGAAAGTCAAGGAATACGAGTTGTTGAGAAGAAACTTCAGTGAGACTGGCTGCTTTGGTTTTGGTATCCAGGAGCACATCGACCTTGGAATCAAGTAAGCCGATTGTTATCTCGCAATGCATCATTATTTGGAGTACTTTCACTATATCTTTTTATTTGGAGCATTTTCACATACTATCTAGTTATTTCAAAGGGCTGCTAATTTTATCATTTGGAAGTGGTTATCTGCCACGGGTTCTGCTCTTGCATATGGATCATTAAGCTTTAGATTGTGTTACGGGAGCTGCATTAAGCATATAGGTTAAGCAAAGTTCATCTTTAATATTTTCTTGGGTTGCGTCTCAAGTTCTTACAGGGTTTAGTTGTTTCTCATGTCATGCTACATATATGAGTGTAAGCAGTGGTGAGGCTAGGATTTTTACTGTGGTGAGTCGAAATGTAGAGAAGTAAACACACAAAGAAGCCAAGGTTATTCGGCATGCAATATGTATGCATAATAATCTTTTACCTATCTTCACATTGTAATTTTCCAGCGAAGGGGGATTGACTAGGATGTTGCACGTCATAATAATCTTTTACCTATCTTCACAGTGTAATTTTCCAGCGAAGGGGGATCGACTAGGATGTTACGCGTCATGGTCTAGTTATGTTTGTACGAATATTGTGCTGTTACCAATTTGTTTGACACTCTATTCTTTTATCTCTTTTATAGATATGACCCTTCAACGGGTATCTACGGTATGGATTTCTACGTTGTGCTAGAGCGCCCAGGATACCGTGTTGCACGTCGTCGTAGATGCAAGTCCAGAGTTGGAATTCAGCACCGGGTCACAAAGGAGGACGCAATGAAGTGGTTCCAGGTCAAATATGAAGGTGTTATCCTTAACAAATCCTCAAACATTCAGTAAGTTGAAATCCAAATCCACTGGTGGATTTCTCAGCAAGTGTTTTTATGTTATTTAAGAATTTTGTAGACCAACATTTAATACTCTTGGTAGAGTTGATGATGTTATTTTGGTGGAGGATATATGTTAGTTTGTTTTCATTTTGGCCATTTTTCGGAATGCTTTGTCATGATTCCTATAGTATTTTGCTTTGACTTCTTTACTTCTGCAACTTCTTTTTCCATTTATTTTTTCCTTGAGTCGTGGGTTTATTGAAAACCTCTCTACCTCCACAGAGTAAGATTTGTGTACCCTCTACTCTTTCCGAACCACAATTAGTAGTTTGCTGTGACTTCTTTACCTTCACAACTCTTTTTTCCATTAATTTTTTCCTTGAGTCGAGGGTTTATCGAAAACCTCTCTGCCTCTATAGGTAAGAGTTAAGATTTGCGTACACTCTACTCTTTACTCACCCCAATTAGTAGTTTGCTGTGACTTCTTTACTTTCACAACTCTTTTTTCCATTAATTTTTTCCTTGAGTCTAGGGTTTATCGAAAACCTCTGCCTCTACAGGTAAGAGTAAGATTTGTGCACGCTCTACTCTTTATGAACCACAATTAGTAGTTTGCTGCGACTTCTTTACTTTCGCACCTTCTTTTTCCATTAATATTTTTTCTTGAGCCTAGGGTTTATCGAAAACCTCTCTACCTGTACAGGTAAGATTAAGATTTGCATACGCTCTATTCTTTACAAACCACAATTAGTATTTTGCTATGACTTCTTTACTTCCGCAACTTCTTTTTTCATTAATTTTGTCCTTGAGTCGAGGGTTTATCGAAATTGTCTCTACTGTATTTGTGAATCATGTTCATTTTGGTAATGTTTTCATTTTTTTAAATTAACAAATTAACATTTACCACAACTATGCTTTACATAGTGGAGAGATTAAGGGACTGACTACCTCATAGTCTAGATTACTGCTAATATGTCTTGTGCAAAAAAATCTTTCCTACTATATATCAAAAAATGCTCTCAGGCACCTTTTTCGAGAGCTCTCTCTCCTTTCTAGCTCTGCCGAACACATTTTTCCGGCGAGTCTCTACTGAAACTTAACCTATGCAGTTGGTTTCAAGTCCTATGATATATTACGAGATTGATCAGTAGGATAGCAACTTGGTTCAAATGCGTGGAAAGAAGTAGGAATTTGATGCGCAGAACTAAGTTTTACAAGAAAACTATGGAGTGGTTAGTTTTTGTTTTGCTAGAAGCCTCGAGGGACACTGGAATGCATACAAGAAGGTGGAAGCTCAGTGACAAATTTGCAGATTTTTATTGTGTCAGAAAACACAATAAGTTTGGCAGATTTACTAGCATTGTTACTGTTCAAGGAGGGAACAAATTAGTTATCATAATACAAGAACTTGCATTAAATAAGGGGTATGGGGACATAACATTAAAGGCAGGTAGCTTCATTAAAAATCAAAAGAAAGTCGCTAGGACAAGTGCAAACAGATCTAGAAGAACAGATTCAAAAACCTTTTATGCTGACACAGTCAGAACCAACAAGTGGCAATCAAAGGCAACATCTTATGCAGAAATATGCCAAAACAGGGGAGACTTGGTAATAAATGATGCTGGCGCAGAAGCTCAACAAGGTCTACTTGGAAGGGGCATTGTTGGGATCTTTGCTGCAGGGAAAAAGGAGATACCCACACTTGGATATTATTAGAAAGTGGGCCACCAATACATGGAACAAGGCTTTTGGGGTCACCATTTATGAGATGAATGGAAATTCTTTCCTTTTTGAGTTCCTAATAAGCACATAATAAGCACATGACATAACTAATCCTTCATGAAGAGTGGACTTGGAAGCATCTGAAGTTATATCTCCAATGGTGGTCACCATTAGTGGAAAGTTGTACGCAACAAAAGAACCCAACTTGGATTAGAGCTATGGGCCTCCTGCTACATCTCTGGATGGAAAGTGCATTCAAAGCCATTGATGAACAATGTGGTGGATGACTGAAGAGGAAACTTCACTAAAGAATCACCTGAAATGGGCAAGGGTGAGAGTCAAAGGTGATGAGAAAACATTCCGAAAGAGGTGAGGCTATCGAAAAAAGGTCTTGACGTTGTAGCATCTATAGATGAGGAAAGAGCTAATGCTATCTCTCTTGAATCTCAATCACACATGCAAATAGCAATGGGAGCGGAAACACAGTCTTGAAATATTGAAGATGTTGAACCTTTAAACTTCCAAGATGTTGAAGAAGAAAGTGATGGGGAGATGGATGCATCAACATGGGTACTAGGGGCCGGGCATGCGGTTTGATTGTTTAATATCTGTTTGATTTTCGGATTGACGAAACAGACAATCGTAACCAAATTGAAATCATTTCGATTTAGTTTGATTTTTACAAAATTGATTCGGTTATTTTGGTTTTTTTATTTCGATTTTGAAGAGCCTTTCTTTGTCATAACCGAGCATTTAAAATTGGTGATTTTTTTATAAAAATAATTTTTTCAAACCTATTTTTCATTCTCAAATATAAATAATTCAACATGTATAAAATGATATGAAATAACCATAAGTTTAACATAATACATAACTGTATTATGCATAAATTTGCATAAACAGAAAACAAAAGTCATAAAAATAGTTCATAAAACAACTACCACAAAGTGTTTTTACATAAACAGTCCATAAAACATTCCAAAGTCACTAGAAAATCGTTCATAAAATAGTCCGATCACTAAAACAGTCCATAAATAAAACTTATCAACCATTGTGCTTCCTTTTTTGACCAACTAAGAACACCAAAACTTCACGAATGACATTTTTTCAATATTCAGAGCAGATTCTATTGAAATCTATCCAATAACGTGAGCCTGCAAATACATTTACAAGTAAAGTAAAAAAAAAATCTAACTAAACAAAATATGGAGTTCAAAACTAACGAACAAGTAAGAATTAAAATCACACAAAATAATAAACATATAACTATCACAATAAACAATGGAGTGGAATAACTTATTTCTTCCTCAAACTTGCAAGTTTAATTCAAAACAGATAGTAACAGTGGAATAACTTACTTGAACATTTACAATCAAAGAAAACAATTCTTTTTTCCTAAGCAACCTGGAAACTAATAAAATCATGAACATTTACAACCTTGAACTGTTTAGAATTGCAATTTTTAAGTGAGAACATTTTCAAGTTGAAGTTGGAATTCCAAGTATTCACTTCTCAACAAAATAGTTTTACCATAAACTTAGAAGTCAATTCCAGAAGGCTACTGGTACTGCCGGATCTAGGCTACTGATACTATGTCCAATGGTACTGGTACTATATCCAATAAATAGATCAACCCCTTGTATTTTAACTCTTACACTAAAAAACTTAGTAAAAATAATATTATACAAGACCTCCTCCTAAAGGGAATGCAAAATTAACAAAACTCAAAGAATAGAAAAAAGATTAGTACAATGATAGTATACAAGCCATCACTCACTATTATCTCTGTGGCAAACCAAACTCAATGGGTGGTGGCCCTAGCTACAATAATTAGCATTACTGATAATTGAAGGTCCCATGTACTTCAAATCCTCCATTGCTTTTCTCTTTGGTTCATTTAGTGGGAGAACAAGGGGCAATGGGAATGAACAAAAGCTAAAGCATATCAAGTTATATGCTTATCATATCTGGATATAAAATACTCAAGGACATTCGAGTCAAACTATGTAAACAGAATGATCTTGTCCAAATTGACAATCATTTTCAATCTCAGATGAACATCTTGAAATTTTCAAGCAGCCTAAATAGAATCAATTAAATGTTTTTGAGCTGATTATTGAGATAATTCAGAGAGATAACTTTTAAGTTGTACCATGTCAAAAGAAACAACATAGGATTTGTTAAGAGGAAAATATGACAGCAAAATAAATCAAAATAAGTAGCACAATTTACAGTAAGCTGGCAACTCCAATATAGTACAAGTAGAAGTAGAAGAAGAACCTAAAAATACACTTACCTACAATCAACCACAATTCATATTTGCTTATTGACAACTACACATCAACAGTGCTAGACTCAGTTCCACTGCAAGTTATTTTTAAAAAAATATAAAACACTTTTTAGCTGTTAGTTGATATATAATATAAATAAGAAATTATTTTCAATATAATGAATACTAAATCATAAAATTCTTACCAACTTCAAGTTGCTCAAGATACTCTAAATCTTTTCCAATGTTAATTGAAATAGGTTCACGTCTAAGCCAATCTTAAAGACAAATAAGAGATTGCACTAGTTTTGGAGTCAATGAACTCCTAAAGGGATCAATAACACGCCCTCCCGTACTAAATGCACATTTAGATGCTACACTAGATATGGGAATGGCTAACACATCACGAGCCATCTCCGCGAGAATGAAAAATCTCGGCTCATTAACTTTCCACCAACCTAATATATCAATATTTTTTTGAGTCTGGCTAAATTTCTTCAACAAGATATTTTTTTCAACTCATATTTACTACTTCAACCTCCATTAATTTCTTATGCTTCTCAAATTGTTGTTTTGTCCTCATTGTTTCTCTTCTTTGAAAATTTTCATAGCCACTTAAAGCTGAAGAGTTTCTGAAATAAGAAGTAGATTAAAAGTTTTTTGATTTCTCAACATAATGCTCAAACGAGGCTTCCATATATGTCTCCACCGATTCAGACAACTTGTCCCCAATTTCTTTTTCAAACATGTCCACAATTGCAAAAGGAACACATTCTAGTTTGTTTCAGGGATTCAACATAGATGAAATAAAAATTATTTTGTTCATTTTCTTTGGATCACCCCAATACTTTTTGAACTTTTCTCACATATTTGCCATTTTTTTAAAATTAGAATCTTCATTTTCTATCATCTCTTTCAAAATCAAATCAAGCTCAACAATTTTGATAAAGTGCACACTGTTAGTAACATATTCTGAACAAAAAACTTTCAAAGTAAGATCATAAATAGTTTTCAAAAATTTTATTATTATCCTCACATTGTTCCAGTCCTCACTTGTAAAGACGCCTGCATTAGTTCCATCTCCACAAGGAGAGGTACGAAGATAATCCAAAAAATCATTATCATAAAAACTATATCTTTTAAATACAAGCTCAAAATATTGTGCTGTTTCAAGCATTAAGTATGTAGAGTTCCACCGAGTAGGAACATCTAAACGTAAAGATTTCTTACAAGTTATCAATTAAGATTAACAATATTCTTTGAACTTTTTTAACTCTCGCAGCAGATTGTTAATATACTTCACTGCTTGTCTCACTCGCTTGATAGATTTATCAATTTTCTTCAGCCCATCTTGCACAATAAGATTAAAAATATGTGTCATACACCTCACATGAAGATATAGACCCTCCATTATGTTATTTCCCCAATTACTTAATTGTTTAGATATTTTTATCACTATAACATTATTGGAATTAGCATTATCAACTGTAATACTAAAAACAGTATCCAAACCCCATTCAAGCAAACAATTAGTAATGGAAGTAGCCATATCAACACCTTTATGACTAGAAATCGAACAGAAATTTATCACTCTTTAATGCAATTTTCAATTTGTATCTATAAAGTGAGTTGTTAGACACATATAGTTGATCTTTTGTATAAACGTTCAAGTATCTATCGTAAGACAAACTTTTGGATGTACTTCTTTAAAAATCTTTTTCAAAACTTGTTTCTCTTCATTGTAGAACCAATAACAATCTCCTGTCAATGTTTTACGAGAAGAAATATGAAAGTGTGGGATTGTGACTCTCATGAAATATTTAAAGCCTTCCTTTTCAACAAAACTAAACGGCAACTCATCAACAACTATCATTTGGGCTAAAGTTTTCCTACTTCATCCTTGATCAAATGTCCAAATACCCAACGCTCCTTCCTTTTTACCCACAGAAGATGATAGAAAAGATAATTTTGTTTGACTATCTTTAACACTAACATTAGGGCGGTAAGGACATAACTTTAGCATATGATTATTCATTGACAAAGTACCACTAACACTTGAAGCAACAACATAAAGTTTTCCACAATACTTACATTTTTCTTTAGTAGCTTCAGTTTTTTCATCAACCATCTTGTCAAACCACTGCCAATATTTTGTCTTAGGTTCCATGACCTTTTTTTTAAAGGGTTCAGCTTCAACGACAGTTTCAACTTCATTTGGAGATGAAACTGAAATATTTTCATTTGTCGCTCCACCTTCACTTACCCTACTTTCAATATGTGAAAATGAAATAATTTATTTATTAATTTTAACCTTTAGCCTTAAACAGTTAAACTATCAATTCAAATGAAAAATCATAAAAAAAAGTTTCAGATTAGACATATTGTGAAGCTGACAGTGACAGATCGCTTGAATAACTAGTTGTCAGAAATAACAAATTCACACTCACTCACTCACTCACAGTGATAGTGGACGCTCAAACAACAACTCCGGTGGGTTGAGACGAAGCCGTTGACGACAGTGCGTGGTGGAGGCAACAACTTTAACCGTGAGCCAAAGTTCTCAACCTCGAGGCGTCGTTGAAACAAACAACGATCAGTGTTATCACTGAACTATAGCCGTTGATGTGACGACGATGGCGGCAGCGACTACCGATGGTAGTGGCCAGTGGGTCAGTGACGAAATCGATTTAAGTTTCAAATTTTAATTTTGGTTCATTTTTAAATCGATGATGAAATCGATTTAGGTTTCAAATTTAAATCGATTTCGTCACTTACTTACCGGCCACTATCGTCGGCAGTCGCTGCCGCCATGCACGTCACATCAACATCTACAGTTTAGCGACAACCCTGATCGTTGTTTGTTTCAGCGATGCCTCGAGGTCGAGAACGTCGTCTCATGGTTAAAGTTGTTGCCGCCACCACCCACTGCTATTAACGGCTTCGTCTCAACCCATCAAAATTGTTGTTTTGGCGATCACTGTCACTGTAAGTGTGAGTTTGCTGTTTCTGACGACTAGTTATTCCGACGACCTGTCATTGTCAGCTTCACAATATGTCTAATTCAGTATTTTTTATAATTTTTTTATTTGAATTGATAGTTTAATCGTTTAAGGCTAAAGGTTGAAAATTAATAAATAAATTGTTTCATTTTCACAAACTGAAAGTAGGGTAAGTGAAGGTGGAGTGTCAAATGAAAATATTTCAATTTCATCTCTAAATGAAGTTGAAACTGTTGTTGAAGCTAAACCTTTAAAGAAAAAAAAAAGATCATGGAACCTAGGGCAAAATATTGTCAGTGGTTTGACAAGATCGTTGATGAAAAAACTGAAGCTACTAAAGCAAAATGTAAGTATTATGAAAAAATTTAGGCTGCTGCTTCAAGTGCTAGTGGTACTTCGTCAATGAATAGTCTTATGCTAAAGTTATGTCCTTACCGTCCTAATGTTAATGTTAAAGATAGTCAAACAAAACTAGTTTTTCTATCATCTTCCGCAGGTAAAAAGAAAGGGGCGCTGGGTACTTGGACATTTAATCAAGGATGAAGTAAGAAAGCTTTAGCCCAAATGATAGTTGTTGATGAGTTACCATTTAGTTTTGTTGAAAAGAAAGGCTTTAAAAATTTCATGAGAGTCACAACCCCACACTTTCATATTCCTTCTCGTGGAACCTTGACAAGAAATTGCTCAGTTCTACTATAAATAGAAACAAGTTTTGAAAAAGGTTTTCAAAAATGTACGTTCAAAAATTTGTCTTACGACAAATACTTGAACGTCTATACAAAAGATCAACTACATGTGACTAACAACTCACTTTATAGATACAAATTGGAAATTGCATAAAAGAGTGCTAAATTTCTGTTCGATTTTTAGTCATAAAGGTGTTGATGTGGCTGCTTCCATTACTAATTGTTTGCTTGAATGGGTTTTGAATACTGTTTTTAGTATTACAATTGATAATGCTAATTCCAATGTTGTCGCAGTGATAGAAATGTCTAAACAATTAAATAATTAGGGAACTAACATAATGGAGGGTCAACATCTTCATGTGAGGTGTATGACACATATTCTTAATCTTATTATGCAAAATGGACTGAAGGAAATTGATAAATCTGTCAAGCGAGTGAGACAAGTGTGAAGTATGTTAAACAGTCTGCTGCGAGAGTTAAAAAGTTCAAAGAATGCTGTGAATCTCAATTGATAACTTGTAAGAAATCTTTATGTTTAGATGTTCCTACTAGGTGGTATTTTACATACTTGATGCTTGAAACAACACAATATTTTGAGCTTGCATTTGAAGATATAGTTTCTATGATAATGTTTTTTTGGATTATCTTTGTACCTCTCCTTGTAAAGATGGAACTAATGCAGGCGCCTTTACAAGTGAGGTCCGGAAAAATGTAAGGATAATGGTAAAATTTTTGAAAAACTTTTTATAATCTTATTTTGAAAGTTTTTTGTTTAGAATATGTTACTAACAGTGTGTACTTTGTGGAAATTGTTAAGCTTGATTTGATTTTGAAAGGGATTGATAGAAAATGAAGATTCTAATTTGAAAAAATGGCAACAAATATGAGGAAAAATTTCAGAAAGTATTGGGGTGATCTAGAGAAAAAGAATAAAATGATCTTTATTTCATCTGTGTTGAATTTTCGAAACAAACTAGAATGTGTTCCTTTTGCAATTGTGGACATGTTTGAAAAAGAATTGGAGACAAGTTGTCTGAATCAGTGGAGACATATATGAAAGCCTTCTTTGAACATTATGTTAAGAAAACAAAAATCTTTTCATCTTCTTCTTCTTATTCTGGAAACTGTTCATCTGTAAGTAGTTATAGAAATTTTTAAAGAAGAGAAACAATGAAAACAAAACAACAACTTGAGAAGCATAAAGAAATTAATGGAGGTTCAAGCAGTAAATCTGAGTTGGAAAAATATCTTGCTGAAGAAATTGAGCTAGATTCAAATTTTTTTGATATATTAGGTTGGTGAAAAGTTAATGAGCCGAGATTTTTCATTCTCGTGGAGATGGCTCGTGATGTGTTATCCATTTTCATGTCCAGTGTCGCATTCGAATGTGCATTTACCACGGAAGCCTGTTATTGATCCCTTTAGGAGTTCATTAACTCCTAACCTAGTGCAATCTCTTATTTGTCTTCAAGATTGACTTAGATGTGAACCTATTTCAATTAATATCGAGGAAGATTCAGATTATCGTGAGCAACTTGAAGTTGGTAAGAATTTTATGATTTTGTATTCATTATATTGAAAATAATTTCTTATTTATATTGCATATCAACTAGCAATTAATAAGTGTCTTATATTTTTTCAGAAATGACTTGCAGTGGAACTGAGTCTAGCATTATTGATGTGTAGTTTGTCAATTAGCAAATATGAATTATGGTTGATTATAGATAAGTGTGTTTTTGGGTTCTTCTTCTACTTTTACTTCTACTATACCGGAGTTGTTAGCT
This sequence comes from Capsicum annuum, assembly GCF_002878395.1. Lineage (NCBI taxonomy): Eukaryota > Viridiplantae > Streptophyta > Magnoliopsida > Solanales > Solanaceae > Capsicum > Capsicum annuum. Next base: position 6,423,185 of record NC_061120.1, on the reverse strand, counting down.
TACTGTAAATTGTGCTACTCATTTTGGTTTATTCTGCTATCATATTTTTCTCTTAACAAACCCTATGCTGTTTTTTTTGACTTGATACAACTTAAAAGTTATCTCTGAATTATCTTAATAATCGACTCGAAAACATTTAACTTATTCTATTTAGGCTGCTTGTAAATTTCAAGATTTTCATCTGAGATCGAAAATGATTGTCAATTTGGACAAGATCATTCTGTTTACGTGATTTGACTCGAATGTCCTTGGGTATTTTATATCCAGATAAGATAAGCATATAACTTAGTAAGCTTTAGCTTTTGTTCATTCTTATTGCCCTTTGTTCTCTCACTAAATAAATCAAAGAGAAAAGCAGTGGATGATTTAAAGTTAATGGGGCATTCAATTATCACTAATGCTAATTATTGTAGTTGGGGCCATCACCCATTGAGTTTTGTTTGTCACAGAGATAATAGTGAGTGAGGTATTGTATAATTCATTGTACTAATCTTTTTTCCTATTCTTTGGGTTTTGTTGATTCTGCTTTCTCTTTGGAATGAGGTCTTGTATAATATCATTTTTACTAATCTTTTTAATGTAAGAGTTAAAATACAAGAAAATTGATCCTAGCTATTGGACATAGTACCTGTACTGTTGGACATAGTACCAGTACTGTTGGACATAGTACCAGTAGCCTTCTGAAATTGACTTCTAAGTTTTTGGTAAAACTATTTTGTTGAGAAATTGTGAGTATTTGGAGTTCCAACTTGAAAATGTTCGCACTTCAAAGTTGCAATTCTAAACAGTTCAAGGTTGTAAATGTTCACGGATTTATTAGTTTCCAGGTTTCTTCGAAAAAAGAATTGTTTTCTTTGGTTGTAAATGTTCCAGTAAGTTATTCCACTGCTACTTTCTGTTTTGAATTAAACTTGCAAGTGTCTGGGGAAGAAATATGTTATTTCACTCCATCGTTTATTATGATATTTATTTATTATTTATTATTTTATCTGATTTTAATTCTTACTTGTTTATTAGTTTTGAACTTCATATTTTGTTTAGTTAGATTTTTTTTAAGTTTAAATGTATTTGCAGGTTCATGTTATTGGATAGGATAGATTTCAATAGAATATGCTCTAAATATTGAAAAAATGTCATCCGTGGAGTTTTGATGTTCTTAGTTGGTCAGAAAAGGAACCATAATGGCTGATAAATTTTATTTATGGGTTGTTTTAGCGATCAGACTATTTTATGGACTGTTTTCTAGTGACTTTGGACTGTTTATATAGAAACAATTTGTGTTAGTTGTTTTATGAACTATTTTTATGACTTTTGTGTTCTGTTTATGCAAACTTATGCATAATGCAGTTATTTATTATGTTAAACTTATAGTTATTTCATATCATTTTATACATGTTGAGTTATTTATATTTGAGAATAAAAAATAGGTTTGAAAAAATTATTTTTCTAAAAAAATCACCAATTTTAAATGGCCGGTCATGACAAAGAAAGATTGACTACTTTAATCTTCAAAATCAAAATAAAAAATCGAAATAACCGAATTAATTTTGTTAAAATCGAACCAAACCTAAATAATTTTGGTTTGGTTACGGTTGTCAGTTTCGTCAATCCGAAAATTGAAAATCATACCGATATTAAACAATCAAATCGAACAAATCGAATGTCCACCCCTACTAGGAATAAGTTTTCTTTTTCATTTTTTTCTCTTTTGCCGTTATTCCTACAACTCTGAATAGATTGTAAACTTTTGGGTACCAACCTTGTGCTGATGATTAATATACAAAATGTTACCTTTTGTCAAAAAAAAAAAAAACTTTTTTATTTTTAGTAGAAGGCATAATATATAAACATGTTTTTTAACTTGTCTCAGCTGATATATATGTCTTTCAAATTTGGGTTTGTATAAATAAGTACTTATATAAAGTTGAATAAGTAGGCATGTTCATCTTATGCGGCATGTTGCATGCATTATGCCATATAGAATGCGTGTGTCCACTTGTTCAATTTTATACTAGTATAAGAGCTCATTTCAGATGGGGGATAAGAGATAACTTCTCCTAGATTAATTTTAAGATGACTTTGTTCTATGTTTGGTTGGGGATAAATCGCAGAATTTATATCTCACATTGATGGTGGAGTAAAATCAAATCCTAAGCAGGTGCCTACTTAAATTCGAAGTTGAAGGGCATATATGTTAGCTTAGGTCAAATTAAAGAGCGCGTGTAATGTATTGTGCTTTATTGGAATAAGAATGTTGTCTTATTAATAAAATAATGATTCGGTATCTGATATATATATATATTGAGATTCGATTAAATTAGTACACACATAAAAGTTTCACATTGAGGCACAAAGTTCCCTCTAACAAAGATGACTCCACATATATCAGGGCTCAAGTCTAATATCTCTGATTAGTAATAAAAAAAGTACCTATCATTATACTACAAACCTTGTTGGTGATCCGATAACATCATGCCACAAGGGCTTAAAGACAAATTATTTACAAGTATTAATCTATAATGTATAAATAGAAAAAATAACTATATGAGCAATTACTTACCCCATCACCTTTAGCTTTGTGCTATATGGACCCTCTATTTACCTAAATTTTCATGTATATCAAACAGACATGAAATAAGTATAGGTATTCTAGAGGGATCCTTTAAAATGAAGTCACAACACACACATTAATAGAGTTGTCAATTTGAGATTTACCTGTCACTCGTGTGTCCAGTCCAATCTAGCTAGCTAATTAGGTAGAATTGGGATGACATTTTCGTACTACATTTAAATCTGGGGTTCTTAAGTCCAGCACAAGATAGCCCACTAGCCTTATGAGATTGGGTTGGGCTAATTCATGGATCAATATAATGAAAAACAACAAAAAGAAGTTCGAAATCGAAAAGAAGAATTGAAGTTCGAATTTATGAAGTGCTTCTTAGTTTCTATGAATTCAACTTAGTTCTGTAAATCTTAAAACGAATCTCTTTGAATCCTTATCGACTTAGAGGCGATACATGATTTGAATTTACCACCAAATCATTCACTCTTTTTAGTTAGTGAATTTATGCACAATCGCTACAATTGATTACCTCTCCAACCTGTCATTATCAACCTCTTCCACAACTATTAACTACTATTATCAAACCGCCACTTATTTTCACCACTATTATCAGCCACAATCGCCGATCATCTATAACATCACTTTTCATGATATAAACTAGATTATACATCATGATCATACCTTCGTCACTTATCATCACTATCAATTATCTTTATCATCAATTTTTACTGCACAATCATCCCAATCAACCATATCCAAAACAACAAGTTATTATAACTAACTAATAGTTATGTGACTTAAATTATAAAGACAATATTAATTTGTGATTTAAAATTAATTGGATTAGGTGGTTATTTTTTTTTAATGGTCTATCAAGAATGGTCCTAAACAAATTTAAAAATAAAAACTGAATTGACCAATCAGTCTGACATTGTCTTTTTTTTTTGACAGAAAAACACATGTTGAATTTGGCTCCATTTACAATTACACTTTCCCATAATATCAGATAATATTATTTAAAGTAAAAAAACAAAAAATAAAAGAGTAAGAATGATTGGTTGCATATCCCAAAGATCATATTTATTTTGGCTGTTTGAAACTATTTTCACCTTTCACTTTGAATTTTTGATTTTTGAATCTGAATTATTTAAATCTTAGGCTATTAGGAGTATTTATTTATTTGTATAGATTTTCATTATTAAGATTTTGAACAAAATTATAATATAATTAAAGTATATTTTATGATGATAATTTTCATTACTATTTTATATTGTAATATTACTGTCAGTCGTTATATCTGTACGATTTTTATTTTTATAATTATATTTATTATTACCGTCATTGTCGTCACCTTCGTTGCTACCTCTAACTCTCTGTCATAGGCAATTTCGACCATCAACCATCTACATCATCACAATTGTCATAGTCGCCAACTATCATCGATCCATAGGCAACTACTAGCATCTATCAACTTCATCAATATTACAACCACCCCATTACCATCAATTACCACCACAACGTCAGTCATTACAACATCAGCTACCGATACTTATGTCCATCAACACAATTATTACTATTATCATTACTAGTATCTTACACCAATCATTACTATTACTATCACTATCAAACATAATATTTTATTTTTTAATCAAATAATAATTTTATTTTACTAACTTTACATTTTTTGATAGTTAGTAGTTTTTATTTAATTTTTATTATAAATAAATAATTATGTGCATTCAAACAATAAAAAATAAATAACATTAATCATTCAGTATTCTGATCTAGAGATAACATCTTAAATATTCAGGTATATTTGGTTTGGTCCAAAAATTTTTCATTTACAATTTTAATTTGGGTTTGGGGCGAGGTTATATATCCAATATCTGTAATCGACAATAACAATAATTAATAAGGAGACAACAATCAGAAAGAAAGTAGAAAAAATAAGTACATATGAAGAAATTAAATTAAGAACGAAAGAATTGAAATGATTAATTTTCTTTTTCACAAATTCTTTTCTAGAAATTTCTTACAAGATATATTGAAATATTTTCATGCGGCTTTACTTGCCAAAAAGTTCATAAGAAATTAATAAATACTAAATACCATTATATCTATATCTATAATCTATAATTTATAATTTATAATATATTAAAAGTGTGAAGCCTTTAGAAAAATGAATTGAACTTTTTGTCCTTCATTAAAAGAGTTCGTTTTAGACAAAACCATTTTTTACCTTTTTTTCCTACAATTAAATTGTTTAAAATAAATATACTAACTTTTTGCTACAATTAATTAATTCTACCCAAATTTAGCCAATTTCCTACCCGTTTTTTTTGTTGCCTTTCTACCCAAATTTAGCCAATTTCCCACCATATTTTTTTTCCTACTTTGTTTAAACATCCATTTTTTTTTTATCCTATTTGATTCCTACTTGATTTCTTTCAACCAAAAAACATCTTCAATTTCCTACAATTAAATTCTTTCCCAATCTATAATTTATAATTTATAATTTATATCTATAGCTATATCTATATCTATAATCTATAATCTATATATATAATATATTAAAGTGTGAAGATCATTAGAAAAGTGATTTGGACTTTTTATCTTTCATTAAAAGACCCTAAAACTATTTTTTCACTATTTTCTTTAATTGTTTTTATTATATTAACTAGACTCCTAAAATATATGA
>NC_061120.1:6378569-6414924 GCF_002878395.1 Capsicum annuum | reverse complement strand
GTGGCTCCTCCCCAGAGTATATATATAATATAATTTTCCAACGAATTCGAAGGTCGATCGAGTCTCAGTTGACAACTTTTGGATAAGGGTGTGGCTGCTCCCTTGATTCTCCATCACACAAATTATCTTATCTTATATATAATAATAATCTAAAAAGAGTATAATGATATATGTTTCCTCTATAAATAGTTTCTTATGACATGCTTATTTTTCAGACCAACCCAAAAAAACAAGAACAATAACTAACTCTCTGTCAATGGCAATGAAAGTTGTTGTAGTGTTGTTCATTGCAATGGTTGTTTTGACAGAGCACAATGCTATGGCTGGTACATTAACATGTCTGGCAGGATGTGCAGCTAAAGGAGGATCTCCAGACAACTTACTTAACTGCCTCATTGGTTGTGGTACACCATGTTCAATACAATGTGCAGTTAACAACAAAACACCTGAGGACGTAGCTAAGTGCCTTGCAGATTGTGGTACACCATGTCCAGCAAAATGTGCAAGAGATTCCACAACTGTTCCATCCCTTGCTGTGTGCCTCATTGGTTGCTTTTCACCATTTGTAACTCATGAGGACATTCAAACTCCAGACCGTACTACTACTGTTTGCACTGTTGGATGTTCTCTTGGAATTTGTTCTCAATTTCTCAATGGTAATAACTCACTAACACTTCTTGCCTTTCTAGCAGATACTTGCATGTCCTAATACTCGCGGAAATATACATGCATGCGATGTATCTGAGACTAAACAGACCTACACCTTAACTATGTATCTGCACGTCTTAATTAACATGCACCTGCATCTATTGGAAGCAGTGGTGGGGCCAGAATTTTCACTAAGGGGATTCAAAATCGAAAGAAGTAGGCATACGGACTAGCCGAAGGGAGTTCAAACATCAATTATATATACATAAAAAATAATTTTAACCCTGTATAAATAGTATAATTTTCCGCCGAAGGGGGTTTGGGTGAACTTCCTAACCATTAGGTGGCGCTCTCCGCCCCTGTCTGGAGGGTTACTTGTCTATAATGTATCCGCAACTACACGATGTATCAGTGTTGTTTTTTAATTGTACGTTATAGTAATGTGATTTATATTGTTTACCCTTTATTTTATCTTCTACGATGTATAAACAGGGGCGGCTCAATAAAATTAATGGATCCGTATATAAACAGGGGCAACTCATTAATTTATCTGATTAATTTTGCAGATGAGGAGATGTTTGGAGCTTGCATGAAAAGCTGTGGTAACAACCATTGCGCCATTGGTGGCAATTATATTGCTAGCTTTAGAGAAAGCTTAAGAAGATGAAGGATTAATTTGCTCTAAGAATTTATGTACTAAGCTATTAAATACTTTTGTGTTTGTACTTTTTTAAATTATGTATTTGTGTTTTGTATTTTGTATTGAATTTGTGATTTTCTAAGTTATGTATTTTTGTTGTTTATTGAATAAAACTGTAGTGCTTCTTACTTCCTTTTTGTTTACTTAATTACATGAAATTAATTTAGCAAGCTTTTTATGGAAACAAAATCGTATGTAATTGTTATGAGTTGAATAGAAGTCTAGTGCTATGTTGTTATTAGTTATATATATGGAAAAGAAAACACAAATATTTATTAGAAACTGCTAGATCCTTGCTATTTCAATCTAAACTTCCACTTGAATATTGGGGGAGGGCCGAGGGGAGCAGAGGCGGAGCCACCTTTCGCGTAGGGGTTCATTTGATGAAAAATTATACTATTTATATATGATTAAAATTATCTTTTATGTATATATAGTTGACGTTGAACTACCTTCGATTAGTTCATATGTTTACTACTGGAGGGGAGGAAGGGGAAAAAAAAAATGTAGAACTTACGTTTTATCTGCATGCATGCATAATAATCAACGTGGAGGACATGGAGCAATTTTGTCATGTCATACTCACCTATGATAATTGGAGGGGCGGCTCAACCAGTATGATGGTTTAAAGCAAAATTTTAATGAGAATGTTTATGAATTTATCTTTTTTTTTTTAATTTTTTTTTAGTTTTTCTATATATAAGATTGTTATAATCCTCAGGCCATCGATATCATTCACTTATTGTAATAAAGTTAAGCCCAATTATGATCAATTTTCGATTAAAACGATTTCGGATTAGTGTCATAATGTTTTAAATAGATTCGAATTGTACTTTTAATTAATGTACATATTATTTTCTCGAGGTTTCGAACAATTTTATTTTTGACGAATTTATTAGTTATGATGCTGTAGGATTAGTGTAAAGTAGTAACTACACTCATGTGTTAATGATCATGACATAGTTTACTAATGATTAGCAGTGTTTTGTCTTTATTAAGGATTAAGAAAACCAATAGCATGGTTGGCAGTACTTTTATCCTCATTAAGGATTAAGAAAACAGTAGTACGAAAGTTATTGTTTTGTTTTTAAATTTGAGAATTTTAGTACTATTATTTTCTTATCGTCTTTTTACAATTATAATTGTGATACGATTTAGGTTTCAAGTCTAGAATTTTTAGAGGAAGAATTCATGAATTAAAATTTTTATGTTTGACTAGATTGGGCTCGTTCGGAGGCAATTCGGGAGGATACCATTTTCATCTAATTCTTTCGATTTCGAGTTTGCTTCATGAGTCATCTATTAAGACAAGTTGAGACTTTCTTAGACTCTTTTTCGAAGTGCTTATGTGTTAGTTACGTGTATGGAAGTAATGGAGAATAGAGGTCCTGTATAGGTGAAGTGACGATCATCTATACGGGGTCGGAGTACACGCATGCATGCACAATATATTTATTTGAATCGAAGTGCATACCTACACAACATACATATTAGGATCGGAGTGCACGCCTGCACAATATATTTATTTGAATTGAAGTGCACACCTGGACAACATACATATTAGGATCGGAGTGCACGCCTGCACAATGCATGGACCTTGTGAGTCCCCCCATGAGTCCTAACCTTGAAGCCAATGCTCGGTAGGTGTGTACACAACCCATGCATTTCATTATATTCATTCATTTCTGGTTCAAATTAAGTAAGGTTTATTTGTTGACTTTATATTATTTATTAAGTACTTGAATATTTGTTATTTGATTTACTATATTGAGAATTTTTTGAACTATGCTATGATATCCTTATGCCTGCTAGACTTGATTATTCAGTTAGAATTAATAGGGTGGCTTACCTGAGTGCAGGTTGTATGATTGACCTGGTGTTACTCGCCACCACTTTGAATTAGGATCGGTCAATGATGCTTACTGAGTACACGTGACTCTATACTCATCCTTGTTTTTTCTGCATCTTACGTGTAGGTACTGATCCGACAACCTTTGGGTATTGATTCCTGTGGTTCCTTCTGCGTTAGCATTCTTGGAGTTTCGAGGTAGCTAATACTGTTTTCAGAGACTATTGAAATCTCCTCTAACCTTATTTTTATGCATTTTTGCATTTAAAGATACTAAAAAATTTTTTTGATTTTTTTATTTAGTGACTTATATTAGTAACTACCAGATCTGGGATCGTCTATGTACTGACTATATTAGTCTACTAATATACTTTTGAGATTATTCGAAATTTATTATGTTCTTATTTACTTTCGCTTTTATAAGTTTGGGATTCTGTGTTTGAAACTAGTTCCTAGCTTATCCATCACGGAGGGTGGGATAGGTGCCATCGCAATCTCAAATTTGGGTCGTGACACCCAGTACACAGAAATCTTACTATGCGCAAAATTTATGGAAAGATTGGAAGTGAATCATACAGATTCATTATTATACAGTCTTAACCTATATTTCTGAACGAGGTTGTTTTCCATCTTAGTAATTGTAGTATTGCTCCTTTAATTTCTTCTCCCTTCATTTTATGTTGTTATTTCATTGTAATGTGATTATCATATTATTTTGTTGTAATTATTATCGTATTGCTATCTATTGTTTTATTACTATACACTATTTTTTGTATTTTTATTACTTTCTTTTCTCGACTGTTTTATACTTTTTTTTCTCGAGTTGAGGATTTATCGAAAATAATTTTTCTATCTCTAAGATATTAATACTGTCTATGTATTTTTATCTTCTTTAAATCTTATTTTATAAAATTATAGGGAATATATTATTGACGTTCACTTCTTGATATTTGGAGAATTACCTACTCTTTTTACTCAGATCAACATTATAAATATTTTAATTATTTTATCCTAGGGAAAGATACAAACAGCCAAATGAAATTTTATCGTTGGGATATGCAATTCTCAATCATTGCTACTCCATTTTCTGCTTTTGATTTAAAGAATCTTATCTTATATTATTGGGATATGGAATTGTCAATATGGCTTGTGAGAAAAAAAAAAATCTTTCCTATTTTGAGTGAAAGGCATAATAGTACTTTTTAATTTGTCTCAGTTCATATATATATCTTTCAATTTTAGACGTGTACTAGTAGATATTTATATAAAGGTAAATAAGTAGATATATTTATCTTAAAGGGCATATTATATGTATTATGCCACATAAAATACATACGTATATTTACTTGTTCAATTTATACAAGTTTAAGGGTTCATTTGAGATAAGGGATAAAGAATAACGTCTCCTAGATTAATTTTAAGATGATTTTGTTCTATATTTGGTTGGGATAAATTGAAGGTTTTATATCTCACATTAATGATGGAATAAAAATCAAGTACTAAGTAGGCGACTAGTTAAATTCGAAGTTGAAGGGTATAGACGTTAGTTGAGGCCTCTTAAAAGGCGTATTTATGTGTTATGCCTTCTTGGAATAAGCACATCGACTTATTAATAAAATAATAATCTAACGTCCGACGATATACATCGATTAAATTAGCATTCACACGAAAAAGTTTCACATCGAGGCAAAAAGTTCTCTCTAACAAAGATGACTCCACATTTAATAGGATTTGAATCCAATACCTTTGATTAATGATGAAAAAATATCTATCGCTCTATTACTAACCTTGTTGATGATTCGATAACATCACTCCGTAAGGGTTAAATACAAATTATTTACAAATTCTGTAATATATAAATAAAAAAAAATAACTATATAAGTAATTACTTATCCCATCACTTTTAGGTTTGTGCTATATGAATCGTTTATTTATCTAAATGTTTATGTATATCATCAGACAGACATGAAATGAAGTATAGGTACTCTAGGGGAATCCTTCAAAATGAAGTCACAACACACATTAATAGAGTTGTCAATATGAGACGGATCTGTTTCTTGGTTGTCCAATTCAATCTAACTAGCTAATGAAGACTTAAGATTTGGGCTGACATTTTTGTGCCATAATTAAAGTTAGGGTTCTTCAGTCCAGCACAAGTTAATCCGATGGCCTTATGAGATTGGGTTGGGCTAATTCATGGACCAACATAGTGAAAACAATAAAAAAAAAGTTCGAAATCGAATCGAAAGAATTGTAGTTTTAATTTCTTCTTAGTTTATATGAATTCAACTTAGTCAACTTAGTTCTGTGAAATTTCAATGAATCTCTTTGAATCCTTAGCGATTCAGAGGCTACACATGATTTGAAGTTGAGGAGTTATATTTACCACCAAATCATTCATACTTTTTAGCTAGTGAATTTACAATTAAATATTATTTGCATGTATAATAAATTTTTTAATACAAACATAAAGTCTAAATAAAAGTTATTGAATTTTTTCAAATTCGTTTCTAGTGTTGTAGCTTTATCCCTACTCATTGTATGTGATATTTCAATCTGAAACCTATGATTGCAATGACGAGAGACGAGTTGTGCTCTTAATATATTTGAATTTATTCATGTTTCACTCAGGTGTTCACCTTTGACCCCTTGGAGGCTAAACTCCATGCTCTCTTTTTGGATCTAACTGTAGCTACCAAATATCATTTCGTCCCTCTAGAAATTAGTCTGGATTGTCAGCAAATAGTTAACCTCCTGCCATAATCATCATATGCTAACTCATCTTTAATATATGATTACAGGTGCCTACTTCTCATTCTGTGTAGTCCGCAAGTAAAGTACGTCTACAGAAAACAAAATAAGTTGGCAGACATGTTGAAAAAAATGAATGCACATACTACTACTTATGCTGAACCGCTGCTGTTTTGGGTTCCTCCACCATTCATAAAAGATATTTTGGAAGCTTATATAAATGGAGGATCAAGTATTAGAACGGTTAGGAGTAGAATACATGCATGCACAGACTTTGTATAATAGTACTGATCGATAGAAATTCTACCGCTTTTGTTGACGCTTGTATAGTGGCTATGCCACAAACTACCCCTATGTAGGCTTTGCTTGTTTATATAATACTAGTTTAGGTGTACGCGCCTCACGCGTTTACCTCTCTTGATGAGTTTAATTTTATAAATAATTGGAGATAAGAAGCATGATTGTTATCATATAATTATTAACGATTTGATTATTGATACTAATAGTAATAAAAATAAGGAGAAAATGTTAGCTTAGCTATCTAACAAACCTTCTACCATAAACTGAGTTTTTCATAATTTTCTATCAAAGTCCATGTTTTCGATAAGTTGAAATTGTGTGATATCTATTGCATACAACATAATCAATCTTTTTTTTTTTTTTGGTTTCCCAAGGTATCCCCACAGCCGTCAGCCGTGAGACTAATCCTCCGTTCCTCGATCAGCGCATTTTGCAGTAGGGAACTGGCCACAGTGTTTGCTCCATTCGCCAGAGGCGGGGACCGAACCCCCGACCTCTTGCTTAAGGGACATAGCGTTGAACCACTATGCCAACTCTGGTGGTTAACATAATCAATCTAACCACCATTCAATAGTACTTATAAATAATCTTTAAAATTATTAACTAAAAAAAATAAAGGAAGACAAAGATGGTGATAATAATTAATGCAAGAAAACAACTTGAATTAAAAAAGAAAATAAGAATAAAAATACAAGTGGTAGAAGAAGAAGAAAGTTAAAGTAGATGAAGCGTTCATATATTAAAGCTTGATCCAAAATATTAAATATAATTGCGAAAATTCTTCTTTTATATGGTAAAAAATCAATCTTCTATCCTAATGCATGCTCCTCTATACCCTCATATCTAATGCAAATGTATAAAAAGGAAGCACAAAATTATGAAAATAAATATACCACGGATGTGCAACAATATTAGAATTAAACTACGCATAAAAGCTACGACATTATGAAAAACTTAATTGATAAATTAAAAACAATTTAACCTTTTATTTTAATTTGCGACTTCTACCCCATCTAATGCACATACATATATAAAAAAGAATCACTAATCCTACCTTAAATATCATAAAACTATTGGATATGTAACAAATAAAAAGTCAGATAATAATACTTGATAATCTCTTTGAGAAAATTATAGAATCTAAAAAAGAAGTAACAAAACTATGAAGAGGAGGAAGAAGCACTAACAAAAAGTAAGGAGTTTTATTTCTTCTAAATAACATGTACAAACCAAATATATTCAAAATACTATTTTATCATATATAGAATTTGAATTTGTTATTTGGTCCTAAATTATTATTATAGTAGTTTAGTTTAGGGGTGTCAAGTGGCCCGGCCCGGCCCGATTACCTAACCCGACCCGGTTTGACCCGGTCCGGTAAGCCCTAGGGCTTTAGGGTTCCGAATCCAGGGTCGGTTATTTTGTTAAAATGGGCCCGATTAATCCGGCCCGGTCCAGGCCCGCCGGTTAACCGGCCCGGCCCGGCTCGGAAAAAAAAAAAAGATATTTTGGATTTTGGGCCAAACTAGCCGTTGGCCCAACGGTATATAGCCGTTTTTGGGTCCAAACGGCTAGTTTGGGCCCATTTATTAAAAAGAAAAAAAAAACTTTAAAAAATATTTTTTAATCCCAAAAAAAAATCTATAAATACCCTACAACTTCAAATCATTTTTCACACAATTTTTCACTCTCTCAAATCTCATTCTCTCTCAAATCTCAATTCTCAATTCTCAAATATTCAATATATTTAATTTCTTAAAGTGTTCACTTTAATTTTTTAATTTTTCATTTACAAAGTACGAGCGGACGTTTTTAAAGTTGCAATCTTCGGATACTTCTAAAATTTGGTATTGTCGTTCCATATCTTACGTTTAATTTTTATTTATTGTATTAATTGTTTAATATTTAATTTTATTATATTTGTGTATTTTGAATATTTTTAGTTTAATTTAATTTATATTATGGATAAATTAAGAAATCTCGCTACTAAAGATGTTAAAAAATTTTGTCCCGGAAGCGGTAGTGGTAGTAAAAAGCGAATTACTAGCGGTAGAGGTAGTTCAAGTAGTAGATATACCCGTGTGTCTTCGCCTCCGGTACCGCTTGGTACACCTTTTGAGGAAGAAATAGGTGTAGGTGCTCACGATATGGATTATGTAGAAGCTCAGAAAAATTACGGTATAGAAGAAGAAAATGAAGTAGATGCGGTTAATTTAGACGAAGATAATGAAAATATTGTTGAGACACCCGCAGTAGGAGATGCTAACGTTAGATCTGAATCAGTTAATCTCCCTTCCCGTCCTCCCAGTGCCCCAAAACCTCATAAAAGAACTAGTATTGCATGGCAATTTTTTGAACGTATATCAGATATTGAGGTGCAATGCAATATTTGTCAACAAATATATAAGCATAGAAGTGGAGGCAAGCAAGGGGTTACGGGTACGTTAATGAGACATATAGCTGAAGATCACAAAAGAGAGTTAAATATTGTAAAAGGTGGTGGGGATGTTGGTGGGTCAACGCAAATTAGAATGGACCCAGCAACCGGTCACGTAGCGAAGAAGTATAATAAATTAAGGGACAGGGAAGAAATAGCTAAAATGGTAGTTGTGGGTTGTTTGCCTTTTAGTTTTCCTTCTTCTGATGCCTTTATTCGTTATATACAAGCAATTTATAATCCTATGTTTAATGGTATTCCTAGAACTACTTGTCGGTCTGATATTTTTAGACTGCATTCACAATATTATTTTTATTTATCAACATTGTTAAAAAATATTCAATGTAGATTGTCCCTAACTTCTGATCTTGGTCGTGCTGTAAATAAAAATGATTATTTAATCGTTACTTGTCATTGGATGGATAGTAATTTCGTGATGCAAAAACGTATTCTTGCTTTTTTATATGATGAAGATCGTAAACATACTGGACAATTTATTGTTGATTCTATTGTTAAAATTGCCGGATATTATGGTATCGAAAATAAAATTTTATGTATTGCTTTTGATAATACTTCTAACAACAAGACTGCTATAACAAAAATAAAATTTACACTATCTCCGCCCTTGCCTGAAATTTTTCATATTAAGTGTGCATGTCATATCTATAATTTAATTGTAAAAGATGGTCTTGAGTTTTTTGAGCTTTATATTGAAAAAATTCGTCTTGCCGTTGGTTTTATTCAAGGAAATAATCGTAGATCGAGAATTAGAGAATTTAAAGTTAAATGTCAAGAAAATGGACTTACACCGATTTTGATGCCTGAGGAAATTGATACTAGATGGAATTATACGTATGCATTTTTAAGAACTTGTTATAAATATAGAATTCCTATTACACTAGCTTTTAACCAACATTGCGGTTCATTTGCTGATTCTGCTGATTGCATGCTACATAATTCTGATTGGGTTGTAATTAATGATTTTGTTAAGTTTTTAGAAAAATTTTATGTAGCTACGGTTGAATTTTTCGGTGTTTATTATCCCACTGTTTGTAATATTTTGGCATATATAGCCGATATTTCTGGTCTGCTCAAAGAATATAAAAATAAAGAAGGTTATAAAGAAGCTGTTGGCGCCATGTTTACAAAATTTAAAAAATATTTTTTCTCGATTCCCTCTATTTACTTGGTTGGTGCTATGCTAAATCCGTGCATGAAATATAATCATATGTGTCACTTTAGTACTCTTATTTATACTAATTTAGAAATAAATACTAACCATGATTCTGAACAAGTACAACCTGATTTGTGGACGGCTACGGCTGATGCAAAGGATTACATAGAAAAATTATATAATCACTATGCTGATTTATTTGATTTAGCCGTACCTACAAATATCTCTCCAATTATCGCTCCTTATCCTCTCGAGGAGCCATCATCTTCTAAAAGGCCGGCACATAGTGGTTTTTCTGATTCATTTTATGATTTAAATTGTTGGAACAATGTTGATGAGAGAACTTACACATCAACTTATCGGGAAGAGCCGAAATATTATCTTCGGACGGCACCAGAGGATCGTAGACGACGGATCAACACGTTGGATTGGTGGAGGAGTAATGAAACACAATATCCTGTGCTTTCAAGATTAGCTAGAGATATCTTGAATGTTTCAATGTCAACCGTTGCATCAGAGAGCGCCTTTAGTCAGGGACGACGGCAACTTGGAGACAACCGACACTCATTGAGAAGCAATGCAATGAATGTTCTAGTTTGTCCCAGAGATTGGATTAGAGCGGAAAGAAGAAATCAAGGAATGGAACCGGAGCCGAGCGACGAGCTGAAACTTGAAGAAATTATGACTTCACGGGAGAACTCAGCAGAATCAAGTCCAATGCATGGTTTTGCCCCCGTTAACTTCGACTATCCTATGCAAGTTCCCATTAATATTAACATGAATGAGTTAAAAAAAATGATGCATAATTTATAAATTTTTCATTCACGTAAATTATAAATTTTGGATCATTTTGCAATCAATAAAATTTCCCAAATTCATTCACTCCTTAGTCCTTGTTTTTTAATTTTTTTATTTAACGATTTTAAATTTTAAATTGAATTTCTAGTTTTCTACTTTAAATTAAAAACTTACTTCTAATATATTATTAATTTACTACCAAATATTATTAATTTATTATATTAAGTAGCATATGTTTTGTATATTTGTGCATATATCTTCTATAGAAGTGTATATTTAACGTATACATGTGTATATGTTTTATAAATTAGTATATAAGGATATCTATATATATTGTAATGTATATATAATGTAGTATATTTTATAAGTAGTAGTATATATACATTGAATGGTGCGTATACACGTGTATATATCTTCTATAGAAGTGTATATTTAATATATACATGTGTATATGTTTTATAAATTAGTATATAAGTATATCTATATATATTGTAATGTATATATAATGTAGTATATTTTATAAGTAGTAGTATATATACATTGAATGGTGCGTATACATAGAATAGAGTGTATATATGTGAATAGATCTTCTATAGATGTGTATATTTAACGTATACATGTGTATATGTTTTATAAACTAGTATATAACTATACAAATATATATTGTAATGTATATACATTATAGTATATTTCATTTAAAGTATTACATATACATAGAATAGAGTGTATATATGTGAATGGATCTTCTATAGACGCGTATATTTAACGTATACATGTGTATATATTTTATAAATTAGTATATAACTATATATTGTAATGTATATATATTGTAGTATATCTCATTTAAAGTAATTACATATACATAGAATAGAGTGTATATATGTGAATAGATCTTCTATAGACGCGTATATTTAACGTATACATGTGTATATATTTTATAAATTAGTATATAACTATATATTCTAATGTATATATATTGTAGTATATCTCATTTAAAGTATTACATATACAATTATACATAGAATAGAGTGTATATATGTGAATAAATCTTCTATAGACGTGTATATTTAACGTATACATGTGTATATGTTTCATAAATTAGTATATAACTATACAAATATATATTCTAATGTACATATACTATAGTATATTTGATTTGAAGTATTACATATACATAGAATAGAGTGTATATATATGTGAATAGATCTTCTATAGACGTGTATATTTAACGTATACATTGTTTTATAAATTAGTATATATATTGTAGTATATACTTTTTTTAAAGTAGTACATATATATTCTATAGAAGATATATACACAAGTGTATATGTTTTATACAAGTGTATATGTTTTATAAATTAGTATGTAACTATATATATATACATATTGTTGTATATATATATATATATATGTATATTGTAGTATATATTTTATTTAAAGTAGTACATATATATTGAATGGTGCATATATATGTGTATATATCTTCTAAAGTAGTATATATTTAACGTATACATGTGTATATGTTTTATAAATTAGTATATATATATATATATATATTATAGTGTATATATATATATATATATATTATACTATTATAGCATATGTTTTATTTAAAGTAGTACGTATAGTCATATATAATTATATATTGAATGGTACGTATATATGTGTAATTGTTTATATGTTTTTTTTAAAATATATATTGTATATTGGAGTGTATATAGTGTATATTAGAGTGTATATACTGTATATTGGATTTTTTATTTATTTTTTAAACGGGTTTGACCGGTTTTTAACCGGGTTTTGGTGGGTTTGACTGGGTTGGGTTAAGTGGGCCGGGTTAGGATGGATTTTAATTTTTTTACTGTTTGGCCCGACCTGGTCCGGCCCGGTTAACATCAAACCCGGCCCTTAACCGGCCCGCAACCCGGTTAAAATGGAAGGGCCGATTCCGGATTGGCCCAGCCCGGCCCGTTTGACACCTCTAGTTTAGTTATAGAAGGATTGATTTGAGTTCGTAATTTGATTTTTGTAATCTTAATATTGACACATAAAAATTATATTATATTTGTCAATGAATTTTGTGCTTGATTTTTATTTTTTTAAAGACTACCATATTTTTTCCTTTTTCGTTACTATTTTAGGAAAACAAATTTGAGTTACAATAGATTTTTTTTTCCTTGTAGGAATCTTATGCTAATCTTATTTTTTAATCAAACAAATAATTAATTAATAATTTTAAAAAAATATAACTGTTTTAATAAAGGACAAAAAGTTCAAATCACTTTTCTAAGGGTCTTCACACTTTTAATATATTATAGATATAGATATAGATTATCGTGTGTTTACCAAAAATAAAATTATTCATGTTTCAGCCTTACTAATTGCATTTATTTTTCTTTTCACAACTCTTATGAGCTCATAATAGATTTGAATTGTTCAGATTACGTAAAGTGTAACATTATAAGACATTCATTTAATTCTTTTTAGTAAATATAAACCTTTTACTGTTATCTATTTTATTATTACCATCGATCATCATTTATGCGCAATCACTACAATTGATTTCCTCGATCTGCAACCTGTCGTTATCAACCTCCTCAGGACTATTAACTACTATTATCAAACCACCAATCGTCTTCACCGTTTTTATCAGCCCCAATTGCCAACTAACTACGACACCAATTTTCATGGCACAACCTAGATTACAAATCTCTACCACACACTTTTGTCACTTATCATCACTATCAATCACCTTTATCATTAGTTTTTACTACATAATCATCACAATCAGTCATATCCAACACAACAAATTATCATCAATAACTAATAATTCTGTAACACTTAAGTTATGAAGACAATATTAATTTGTGATTTAAAATTAATTGAATTCGATGTTTTTTTTTTTTTTTACGGTCTATCAAGAATGTTCCAAAAGAAATTTAAAAATAAAAACTCAATTGATTAATCAGTCTGACATTATTTATTTTTGGAAAGAAAAGCACATGTTGAATTTACACTTGCAGATCCACATAATATCAGATAATATTATTTAAAGTAATTTTTTTTATAAAAAGTAAGAATGACTGATTGCATATTGATTGATTGCATATCCCAAAGATAAGTATTTATTTTGGCTATTTGTAACTATTTTCACCTTTTACTTTGAATTTTTGATTTTTGAATCTGAATGATTTAAATCTTAGGCTATTAGGTGCATTTATTGAATTAAAATGTATTGTATAGATTATTATTATTAAGATTTTGTACAAAATTATAATATAATTAAAGTATATTTATGTTGATAAATTTTATCACTATTTTATACACAATTATCATTACTAATCATCTTTATCATTATAATATTACCGTTAGTCATTATATCTATACCATATTCATCATTATAATTATATTTATTATCACCGTCATTGTCGTTACCTCCATTGCTATCTCCAACTCCGCAATTGTCAATTTCTACCATCAATCTTCTACATCATGACAATTATCATCGCCGCCAACTATCATCAACATATCATTCGATCCCAATAGGCAACTACTAGCGTCTACCTACTTCATTAATATTACATCCGCTCCATTACTATCGATCATCACCACTGCGTCAATCATTACAACATCAGCTATTTACACCCGTATCCATCATCACAACTATTACTACGATCACTAGGAACCAATATATTTTATTTTTTAATTAAATAATAATTTTATTCTACTAACTTCGTATTTTTTGGTGGTTAATAATTTTTATTTAGATTTTATATTAATTATGTTTACAAATAAACAATTATGTGCATTTAAATATTGAAAAACAAACAGTCTTAATCATTCATTAGAATCATTATTCTAATGTAGAGATAACATCTTAATTATTGGGATATGTTTGATTTAAAAACTTTCATTTACAATTTTAATTTGGTGTTGGGGGCGAGGTTATCCATCCAATATTTGTAATCAACAAAAGCAATAATTAATTAGGAGACAATAATCAGAAATAAAATCGAAAAAATAATTACATATGAAGAAATTAAATTAAGAACAAAAGAATTGAAATTATTAATTTTCTTTTTTCATAAAATTTTTACTAGAAATTTCTTACTGATATATTGAAATACTTTCATGCGGCTTTACTTGCAAAAAAGTTCATAAAAAAGTTTCTTTTTTTACCAAAAAATTCCTCAGTATTTTTTGCAAGAAAAATTGCAAGTAATTTATGAGCAGATTATTTGAGGATTAAAAAATTCACACATAATAATTATCTCAGAGAATTTTTTTATCGAACTTTTTTTAATGAAAATCCTCAAAAAAACTAAATTACCTACAAATTTTTCTCATATAATTCCCAAAAAGATATCCATGAAATCCATATTTTTCTTATTGTGATTAAAAAAAAAAAACAGTTGGTGGAAACTTTGATAATGACCTGATTTTCGTGATCCATGTACTATCGGTCTTATTGATTTGATACTTTGGATTGCATATTCGGTTAAATAGTCACATTGTTTGGTGTACTATACAGTTTTTTTTTAATTCATTTTAATTATCATGCTTATTAAAAATAATTAGGTCCTTCAAGGATGACTCAGTTGGTTTGGAGGGTGATTATCCACACTAATAGTTCGAATCGATCCTCTCTTAATATCTTCAGAGTCAAGCCTGTCGCACAAGACTTACCTAGTATGGTGTACATCTCCTATGTGCACAAAGTGCTCTCTGTGACAGAGTTAGTTGCGACTGCGAGTTATTCTGGATTAAGAAAATAATTAGTTTAAAGTACTATTATTTAAAAAAAATAATTAAGATAGTATATACTCCCTCTAGCTTAATTAAAAGGTTCAATACATAAATAAACACTCAAACTTAGCCTTTACCGGCAATTAAACATTTTAAATACAAAGATTATTTAAAGTATTTTTCTAAAGAAAAACGAGAAAGAAATAGTAAAAAGGATGGAAAATAGCATATCCCAAATCCCAATTATAAAATTTCATTTCTGGTTGTTAATTTGTAACTATTCTCACCTACTCAAAATAAGTAAAAAAATTTATGAAAACCTACTAGCAATAATGATTGATTAGTGAGGCTTCATTTATTTATTTATTTTAAAATTAAGATATTTTAAAGTTTCATAATTAATTAAGATGCCTTCCCTGCTTAAAACTGGATAATAATTAAAATATTTGTTTTCACTGTATGTCAATATTATTTATAAATAACATTTACTTAAATAGTTAAATTAATTTGACCACGTTAAACAAGCCAAGTGGAGGTATCAAGGATGACATTATTATTAATTATATCACTAATTCACTTATGTAAAACATTATGCATGTTTTTTCCATAACATTAGAACATTAAGAAATGTTTAATCATTATTTTCAGTTGCTATCGATTATTATTATCAGTCGTTACCATGCATGTATATCAATCATTTCCATCACTATAATTATATTCAATGTTGCAGTCCCCTTCATCACAACTTTCACCACCGTTGTAGCTAGTTCCTACCATCAATCACTGACACCATCACAACTAGCGCCACCAATTATCATCAACACATCGTCAACCACTGCATATTCTTCATCCACCATCATTAACACTGCAAATTACTACCATCAACTAACTTACGATCGCAACCATCACCACTGTCAAATACCACTATCAGGTCAGTCATAATAGCACTATCCATCTCCACTACTACAGCTATCACCATCACCGCTAATACTAGTTACTAACACCAAACATTATAATTATCATTACCATCAGTACATATCATCCACCAACACTAGCAAACAAAAACGCTTCGATTATTTAATCAAATAATAATTTTATTTTTCTAATACCTAACTACTTTATTTTTTATTTAAATTGTATATTTATCATGTTAACAAATAAGTAAGTATACACATTCAAATATCAAAAGACAAACTGTCTTAATCATTCGGCATTTAAATCTAAAGTAACATCTTACTCATTTAAATATGCATAATCAGATTCAAATGTTTCGATCTTAATAAAAACAAACGTCTATATCATCAAGTAAGGGTAAGACAATCCTTGTCATGTATGTGTAATTGTGTATGGATCAATCTTGTTCCACTTACTTATCAATATCGATCTGAATGAATCATCCTTTTTAGTTTTTACATAACAAAAATTTGTTCTTATTTCTCTTTTAAAATTAATTGTTTCTCCTCTCATCTCGCACTGCCGCTTGTTGTGCTCATTTTTATTCACAATGAATATATTTCTTTAAACTAATATATAGTTTATTAAACTTTTAATGCATCAACTTGCATTTTCTTACCTCTAAGGGGGAAAAAAAAAGGTTGAAACTCTATTACTAGCAAGTTCCAAAAATTGAGTGTCAGTGTATCACTAACTTTGATAGTGACATTATTTTCGTGATCCATGTACTATATAGGTCTTATTTTTGTTTTTACATATTCGAGTAGATAGGCACAATATTGATTAGTTTATTATATAATTAAAAGTTCGATCAATTTTAATTGTCGTGCTGAATCTGATTTAATTTGATATAGAATATAAGAAAATAAAAAATTGCATGATGTAGTTTTAAATTAAGATACGTGGAATATATGTACTGAAATATATATCCTTTGATTTTATGGTTTTAAATATGTCATATGAAAAATTATAATAGAAAAGCTGCCAAAAAAGGAAAAGAAAGAGACGTTTGTTTTTTGACACACTCTAAAAACGAAGATGACAAATAAATCGAAAAGATAGAAGTATTAAATTGACATCAAAGATAATTTAGTTAACTTATTTTTTTTAGTTAATATTTTTTCAAGAATACATTCAAAAGAAAAACATGATAAGTAAAATAGATCGAGAGAGTAATTAAAGGACCCATAAAAGAGACGATTATTGATTTGTCGAATAAAGTATTTTCTTCGTTTGCTTTTACTTGTCATTGTTTTGTTTTTCGAGGTCAACATGCATAAACTTTGACTATCATTTTAAGATATATTTTTTCATCGTATTAATACGAGAAGAATTGCAACTTATAGCATTTTTTTCTTATAGCTTCAGATCATATAAATTTTTAAATTTAAAATATTAAATTATATATCTTAAAAATTTGATCAAAGTTCATGCAGGTTGACTTCGAAAAGCGAGACAGTAATAAGTAAAGGTAGACGCCCAAAATAATAAACATGCAGCCAACCCCTCTAATAATACAATAATTTCACTAATAATATTATCTTTTCCACGTGGAAAACATTATAATTAAATGATCATTTCTTGCCATATCCTATTTTCCTATATATACCTCCTACAAATTAACATAAGATCCAAATTCCAACATCACAAACCAAAAACATTATCATAAAAAAGGATTATAATGGCTACCAAAGATTCATACCACATAACAATAGATAATACCAAAGATTCTTCAACTGTAAAGCTTCCTATGAAAGAAATTCCAGGTGATTATGGTCTACCTTTCATCGGGGCGATAAAGGATCGCTATGATTTTTATTACAATCAGGGTGCTAATGGCTTCTTCAACTCTCGCATGAAGAAGTATGATTCAACTATCTTTAGAACCAACGTGCCTCCAGGTCCTTTTAATGCTCGTAACTCAAAAGTTGTTGTGCTTTTGGATGCAGTTAGTTATCCTATCCTTTTTGACGATTCCCAAGTTGATAAGGAAAACTATTTTGAAGGGACTTTCATGTCCTCCCCAGCTTTCAATGGTGGTTATAAGGTTTGTGGTTTTCTTGGAACTACTGATCCCAAACATACCACGTTGAAAGGACTATTCTTGTCTACACTAACTAGGTTGCATGACAAGTACATCCCCATCTTTGTTAGCTCAATCTCTGACATGTTTACTAGTCTTGAAAAAGAACTGTCTGAAAAAGGAACGTCATACTTCAACCCCTTAAGTGATAACCTGTCATTTGACTTCCTCTTTCGATTGTTTTGTGAGGGAAAAAATCCAGTTGATACAAGTGTTGGCACTAATGGACCAAAAATTGTAGACAAATGGGTGTTCCTTCAGCTGGCTCCATTGATTACACTAGGCCTGAAATTTGTACCAAACTTCCTAGAAGATTTGGTATTACACACTTTCCCTTTGCCATACTTTCTTGTAAAAAGCGATCATATGAAACTATATAATGCTTTCTACACCTCTATGGGTGATATTCTAGATGAAGCTGAGAAACTAGGTCTGAAACGAGATGAAGCATGTCATAACTTTGTTTTCCTAGCAGGGTTTAATTCATATGGTGGTATGAAAGTGTTCTTTCCATCTTTGATCAAGTGGATTGGAACAGCAGGACCGGCTTTACATAGCCGGTTAGCCAAGGAGATCAGAGCCGCTGTCAAAGAAGCCGGAGGAGTTACTCTTGCAGCAATAGAGAAGATGCCACTTGTTAAGTCTGTAGTGTATGAAACATTAAGGATGGACCCTCCAGTTCCATTCCAAACCGTTAAGGCTAGAAAAAACATAATTGTATCCAACCATGAAGCGTCATTCCTGATCAAGAAAGATGAACTGATATTTGGATTTCAGCCAGTGGCTACGAAGGACTCCAAAGTTTTTACGAATGCAGATAAGTTTAATGCAGATAGATTCATTGGATATGGAGAGAAATTACTCAAATATGTATACTGGTCAAACGGTAAGGAGACAGATGCTCCAACTGTCAGTAATAAACAATGTCCTGGTAAAGATCTCATAGTATTGTTGGGAAGGCTAATGGTGGTGGAGTTTTTTCTGCGTTACGATACTTTTGAAGTTGAATTCGGACCACTCTTGCTTGGTTCAAAGGTGACTTTCAAGTCACTAACCAAGGCAACATCATGAGGGAATGGATTGAGTATAATTATATTTGTAATAAATAAAAATTACCTCACAAGATTATATCAATCTAGAGGTAGTTCAAAAATTTAGGTTTCCATGAAAGTTTGTAATTTTCTTGTTTTAATTTGTTTCTGCAATTTTCTTATTTTAATTTGTAATAAAACCCATGCAATGTGCCGACAATAAAGCAAATTACTTGAAAAGGACAGGATGTACTAAAGCTTTTATTATGGACAGAATTAAAAAAGGACCAAATCACATGTAATAAAGCAAATTACTTTGTGAGGAAATATTATCTTGTTTGACCATATAAAATGGTTATTGTTCGTACTAGATTTCATCTATTCTAATTTAAAAAATTCCTTCCTATTTTTAGTGTTTAATTACTAGTACTATATATCACCTATTGTGTTAGTTTTACAAATGAGCTAATGTTGAGCTTTTCTTTAGACTAATATTTATATATTTAAAATTAACTATATTGAATAAAAATAAAATAATAAACTATTTGTTAACTACTTATTTGTTTATACTACTTATTTTTTTGTATTTTATTATTTGTCTCACACATATTCAAGGGCCCACATCCCCCCTCCCACCCCCCAAAAAAAGAAAAATTAAAAGAATATTGACCCTTTTTTTCTTGATTTAAATCAACCATAAAAAAATTAAAAGAACATTGACCCTTTTTCCTTTGTTTTTTGAAAATAGTCATGTTCATTGAAAATAAACACTGAACTGAAAAAAAGTTAAAAATAGCCTAATGGGTCAAAAATAGCCCCAACAAATTAAAAATGAGTTGAAAATAGTCCCTACTAATTAAATGGGTTGAAAATAGCCTAACGAGTAAAAATGACTTGATAGTTCTTTAAATGAATGTTACTTGAAAAACAGACAGATGATATAGAGTAACTAAAAATGGAAAGGATCTTTTAATACTGGAACAAAGGAAGTATATGTAAAAACAATAACCATAAAGATATATTTTCTCATAATTAATTTGCTTTATTGGACACACATCGATCGCGTAGATCTTAGTACAAACTTAAATAAGAAAAACTACACTCTATCACGAAAAAAAACTAGATTTTGAACTACCCCTAGATTATAATCTTGTGAAGAAGTTCAACCTTATTCTGAACATACTCGATTTTTGATATTCGTTTCCCTCTATGATGTTGCCTTGGTTACTGATTTGAAAGTAACCTTTGAACCAAGTAGGAATTTTCCAAATTCAAGTTCAAAAGTATCGTAACGCAGAAAAAACTCCACCACCATTAGCCTTCCCAATAGCACAATCAAATCTTTGCCAGGACATTGTTTATCATTCACAGTTGGATCAATTGTTTCCTCACCATTTGACCAGTATACATATTCGAGCAATTTCTCTCTATCCCCTATGAATCTATCTGGATTAAACTCTTCTGGATTCTTGAAAACTTTGGGGTCCTTTGTGGCTAGTGGTTGATACCCAAATATCAGTTCATCTTTCTTGATCAAGAATGACGAGTCATGGTTAGAAACGATTATGTTTTTTCTAGCCTTTGCACATTGAAATGCAACTGGAGGGTCCATTCTTAATGTTTCATACACCACAGACTTAACAAGTGGCATCTTCTCTATTGCTGCAAGAGTGACTCCTCCGGCTTCTTTAACAGCAGCTCTGATCTCCTTGGCTAACCGGCTATGTAAAGCCGGTCCTCCTGTTCCAATCCACTTGATCAAAGATGGATAGAAAACTTTCAACCCTCCATATGAATTGAACCCTGCTAGGAAAACAAAGTTGTGACATGCTTCATCTCTTTTCAGACCAAGTTTCTCAGCTTCATCTAAGATAGGACCCAAGGAGTTGTAGAAAGCTTTATACAGCTTCTGATGTTCGCGTTTCACAAGAAAGTATGGTAGAGGGAAAGTGTGCAGAACCAAATCTTCGATGAAGTTTGGTACAAATTTGAGACCTAGCGAAGTAATTGGAGCTAGCTGAAAGAACACCCATTTATCTGCAGCTTTTGGTCCATTAGTCCCTAGACTCGTATCAGTTGGAGTCTTTCCATTACAAAACAATCGAAAAATGTATTCAAATGACATGTTATCATTAAGGGGGTTGAAGTTTGATGTCCCTTTCTCAGACAGTTCTTTTTCAAGATTGGTAAACATTCCAGAGATCGTGCTAGTAAAGATAGGGATGATCTTGTCATGCAACCGCGCTAAAGTGGACAAGATAAGGCCTTTCAATGTGGCATGTTTGGAATCAGTAGTGTCAAGAAAAGCACAAACCTTATAACCACCATTGAAAGTAGGTGAGGACATGTAAGTTCCTTCAAAACGACTGTCCTTATCAACTTGTGAGTTGTCAAAAAGGATGCGAAAACTAACCGCATCAACTAGAACAACCACTTTAGAGTTACGAGCATTGAAAGGACCTGGAGGCACGTTGGTTCTATAGACAGTTGAGTCATACTTATTCATTCGAGACCTGAAGAATTCATCAGTACCCTGATTGTAATGGAAGTCATAACGATCCTTCATCGCGCCAAGGAATGGAACACCATAACCACCTGGGATTTCTTTTAAAGGAAGCTTTGAAATTGAAGAGTCATTGGTAGCCATATTATGAATCTTTCTTACGATATATATTTGGCTTTTGATGTGTGATATATTATGCTCTTGTAGCAAGGGTTATATATAGGATATGAATTTTTTTGGGAGGTTATAATTCTATAGTTCTTCACGTGAAAGATATAAGTAGTAAAATTGTAGTATTAAGGGTTGCATGTTAATGTTGTTTTGAGAGTAAAACATTCTGTACTCCAACACCAGTGGTGGTGCAGAGGAAGGGGCTGCCCCAATCTACCCAGAGGTTGAGGGTTCTACCCTGGGTAGAGACAAACACTCGTTGGGAGCTCTCCCTCCCAAATGGGGTTCGATGCGGGGCGAATCCGGATATAGTCGGACTCCTAAAAAAAGGGGCACCGAACACCGGGTGGTTTAAACCAAAAAAACATCCTGTACTCCTGAATTGACCAAATTTGCTACGATATATTTTAATTTTACGAGGGTTCTATTATCCTCTCGAACTAAATTTTAGCGTATTTTTGTTATTCTTTTTAGCTGACGTGACACCTTTTGTCAACCTTTTCAGCTGACATGGGACCTTTGATGTAGCCTCGTTTTATGTAATAAATGTGTCACGTTAGCATAAAAGAGTGAGAAAAATAAATTAAAATTGAGTTAGAGGGGTAATAGGACCCCTGTAAAGTTGAAGTGTGTTGTAGCAATTTTGACCATAGTTCGGGGGTACTCGATGCGTATCTCTTGTTTTGAGAACAAAATTACGTGGAGTAGAAAATATTAAGTTATATTTATCATTTGTATTAAAGTTTAAATTAAACATAGTTAAAAAACATACTTTTTTTTGTATTTGTATATTGGTATCTCGAGGTTCATTTGTAAATCTCGGGGTTCATGTATAAATATCTAGTTTCGAAAGGGAGCTCTCTAATTTTGAGGCTAGTAAAAAAAAATTTCTCTAAAGCAAATTTGTATCTATATATACAATCTCTAATTTATATTTAGCTACAAAACTATATTTGCATCCTATAATTAGATAAATTTTTGTTATAATCCCTTATTTATTATCTAAATATTAACTATTTCTTATATTTTGTCTTGTTTTAAACTAAATTATTGTGGGCCAAAAACATTTTTGACTTATATTATCTTCACTCTACATGAATGGATTTTGATCTTTACTAGGTGATATTGTGCTCGAATTATGTGATCAATAACTAGAACAACAGAAGATAGAATATTAGAATTAGAAGAAAGACTAAATATATATATATATATATATATTGATTGATTATTACAATTGTGAAAATCAATTTTGAGGCGTACACTTATGTAGCCTTAAAGTAAAACAATTTGATCAAGAAAAACTTTGAATAGATTGATTATTGCATTTGTGAAAAGTCAATTTTGAGACTACACTTATGTAACCTTTGAATACTACTCCCATTATTTTTTTTAGTTGCCATAATTTTCTATTCTAGATTCAATTAATATAACTTTTTAAAATATATTTTTTAATTATATTTAAAAAAAAAAACTGTAACTTATAGTACTTTCATATTATTTTTGAATGTTAAATTAATCTAATCTAATTTAATTTTAAAAATTAATTAAATTAATTTTCAAAAAATAAAATATGACAACTAAAAAGAACGGAGCGAGTAAGTCGACAAGCACACCCCCACCCCCAAAAAAATAATTACTCCATTCCACTATAATACTTATTACATCCCTCCATTTCGTTTTATTCATCACGAATTTCTTAGTTTAATTTTAAATTTTACTTGTTGTTTTTAACATATCAAGAAAAAATAATTTTTTTTTATATTTTATTCTTAGTATTAATTATTTTTTCTTCAAATTAAAATGTAAACATCATTTAATAGGGGTATTATGATAAAATAATCATGTTATTAATTATTTTTCTTAATTAATATATTAAATTAAATTATGATAAGTAAAATTGAACGGAAGGAGTATTTTTTTCAATATTAGATGTTTAATTTAGTACGTTTTATCTGCATGCATGCATAATTATCAACGTGGAGGACATGGAGCGCTATTGTCAGGGCATTCTTAAACTTATGATGATTGACCCAAAAAGACAATTCTAGCTTACTTACGTAGCCAATTATATCATTATTGGAAAAAAAATAAATTTATGTACATTTTATGTTTTTTGAATTTTAGATTTGTTGGATTGTGGATATATTGTTGTTGTGATTGATTTTTGATTATTTTTATTTAAAAGATATTAATATCAATCAAGCATGATCGATCTTTTTAGACCTGAAAAATCGATTTAGATTGCAGATTAATATCATGAAATTATTTTTACGAAAATCTATCGAAGTCGGTCAATTTTATTAAAATTAAAATATATTTCATTTTTTTTTAAAAAGAAACTAATCGAATTCATTCGATAATTCTCCCAAAAGATAAGCTTGAAGAATAGAGGCGGTCCAATGTACAGAAATCTAACTATGCGCAGAATCTATGGAAAGATTAGAAGTGAATCACAAGGATTCATTATTATACATATTCTTAACATACATTTTTGAACGAAATTATTTTCTATTTTAGTAATTGTAGTATTGCTCCTGTAATTTCTTCTCCATTTATTTTATCATTTGTTGTTTCATTGTACTTTAATTACATATCATATTATTTTGTTGTAGTTAATATCGTATTGCTATCTGTATTTGTTAGTATATGCTATTTCTCGTACTTCTATTGCTTTCTTTCGTCGATTATTTTGTATAACTTTTTTCTTGAGCCGAGTATCTACAAGAAATAATCTTTTACCTCTAAGATAATGACAGGGGCGGCTCTACCATTATAAGAAATAGGCGTCTGCCTTGGGGCCTAAATTTTAGGGGCCTCATTTTTAGCAATAGTAGATTATAGGTTTTTTTTTTTAAAAAAATAAAATATTGTGTATTACTTATAGAAAAAATAATTTTTTTATATAAAAGGACAGAGTTATTAGAATTTTAATGTATACTGAGTACTATATATCAAGAAAAACTTAATGCATTGATTATATTATTAATTAAGAAAATATTATTAGAAAAAGTTGATTATATAATTTTAAAAATAGATTTAATTTAAAAAGATAATTTTTAAAAAAATTTAAGGCCTTCATTTGATTTTGGCCTTAGATCACAAATATGCTTGGACCGCCTCTAAATAATGATATAATTTATGTATATTTTATCCTTTCTAAAATCTATTTAATATCTATTTAATAGGATTATATTAAATATATTATTATTGTTCACTTCTTGATATTTCGAGAATTACTTGCTATATTAACTCGATCAATATTATAGATATTTTTATTATTTTAACCTAGGAAAAGATCATATATTCACGAGTGAAAATAGTTACAAACAGCCAAATGAAATTTTATCATTGGGACATGAAATTTTCTGTTTTTGATTTAAATAAATCTTATCTTATATTATTGGGATATGCAATTGTCAATAGAGCCAAATTCCTGGTGTGTTTTCCTGTAAAAAAAATGGCAGACTGATTGATATAAATTTATTTATTGTTTTTAATTTCGTTGGTACCTGCAGCTCTTTTATAGACCATTAAAAAAAAAACGATATATATAAATTTATTTTAATATTTTAATTTTACGGACAATAATTTACCCCCCTAAATTCATTTAAAGTGAATAAACAAGACTCTTAATGCCGATGTGGCAGAAAATTAATAATAATAAAGGTGTTGTAATGCTTCGAATCTGGTACTCGAAACGCTACACGGTGCTCATGACCCCGAAGGACCACAAGCTAATCCATGACTGATATTTATATCTGAACACTGCATAATATTATGTAAAATGCGAAAATGCGAAAATAATAGACTGAAACATGCCATAAGGTCAGATAAAACACGATATCTGAGAGTATGGTATGTCAATACCAAAACATGAACTGAAATAAATTGATTGAACATACTTTAGTCTGGAAAGCCTCTAACTGACTGAACTTTCTGAATAAGGAATCGATGGGACATGTCACCAACTAACTCCATCTACTGAAAGCTAAACTGAAATAATAAAGTAATAATCACGCCCTCGAAAAATGAGGACTCACTGCTAACTCTGACTGCTGAGACTGAAATACTACTGATGCTCTGGAGCTCGTACTTCTGAACCTATGGTATAAAATACCATAGCGTAAATACGTCAGTACGATTGAATGTACTAGTATGCATGTGAGGTAGGCTGAATGCAGAGGGTTCAAATGCATGAACAATGCTAATTGACTATATAACATGAACGTGAGAATACATGAGTGAATAAATGATTGTAACTGAATTAGTGATGATAATGATTACTGAGCCTGAGTACTGATAACATGAGTTACTGATAACTGATACTGAGCGACTGTATATGACAGTCTAGGTTCTGATGGAACTAGCTGAGTTCCATACTGTTCTGAGTTCTCTGTATCTGACAGTCCAGAATTCTGTAAAACTATCTGAGTTCTATTACTGAGACTAAGACTAAATTGGGGTCTAATCTGTAACCCCAATTGGAAGGGTGTCAATACCGCGCCACCGGTAAGGACAAGCTGTGAGTGACCCTCAACTGGCAGGTACTCAAAGGAGAACGGTGGGAACCCTCAACTGGTAGGTAAGCCACCTCATCAACCCTCAACTGGCAGGTTAGATGTCTCAACCTACGCTGGCTACGTAGTTCTGGAACGCAAAGTTGCTTCTAAGAATCATACCCTCTACTGGCAGGTGAGTTTCCATCCTTGGGTTCACTCGGTGCTAAATCCTACTCCCATCTGAATAGACACTGAACATGATTAACTGAATCGAAATGGACTGAGTTAACTGAGTTTCGTTGACTGATGAATACTATTGAGATTACTGAATTACTGAGCTTTCCTGAGTCACATGACTAACTGAGTTCTATTGACACCATGGCTTGACTGAGAGTATCGTGTAAACATGACACTGGCTCTAGGCACACAACTAAGTTATCGGGTACAAGTATCCCCAGGACTCAATAGAATATAATAGGATGGGGATTTCATGAAGCACATGGGTATCATAAACATGTACATGGTAGGAATGCATATAATAAGTATCATAATTTCATACTCTAACATCATGAGCATTCCAACAAACATATACATTGCACATCAATAGCATGGGAGTCATTTTGATATAAGGGTAAGACATGCATTTATCATATGGGTTACAATTGAACTATAATACATAATTTCTATCATCTTTGGCTTTTTATCAAACACCTTACATGCGCAACTTAGGGCATAAGTGAAATCATCAAATTACACATTATGAACAACTCCATTAATGGATTTCAACTTGGATACTAACGTGGTTTCATGAAAAATACATAGAGATTTCACCTTTAAATCCTATAATCAAAATCTCATGAACACAATCAACCCACAACAAAATATTCATAATACATGATTTTAAAACTTGATTCTTGAACTTCATGGATGAAATAAATTCATGAATGAATACTATGCATACCTTGGATGGAAGATTCTTGAAAACTAACGGTGAAATTCTTAAAATTGAATCCCCAATTGAAAATCCTAACTTGTTTTTGAGAGTAATGGAGAGAAACTACTATAATTTGGATGAAAGATAGCTGAATTACGTGTTTTTAGGCTTATATAGGGGTGGGAAATTGACCCTTTTGCCCTTGAGGACGCGGTCATTTAATGACATAAAAAGAACTGGGTGTCGACGCTATAAGCGACGTGGCGCATTGATGGCTATGACACTATACTCAACGCGTCGCGCCATGATCGAGTCGAGCCTCAGAATTTTTGGCTCTGGCAGCCTGTACAAATATTGACCAACGCGATTGGCAATGCGGCACACCAAGATCGCGTTGGTTCACTGTTTTGGGACTCCAAACATGATTTAAACGTGTTTTGAAAAATCCAAAACTTATTCGGGAACACCTATTGACCTTCCTGATAATAAATTAATGAAAACACGGACCATTAAGGGACATTAAGATGGCGAGATAAGATTGCTAACTTTTGAAGGTCAAAATAGGCTAAGTCTGGGAACTTGGTTAGAATTTTCTAAGTCTGGGACCCCTTGACAAGTTTAAAGAATAGAATTAAGCTTAAAAGTTTTACGGGGTCTTATAATATCTCCCCCTTGAGAACATTTGTCCTCGAATAAGACTGACTGAGATTAGAGAAGAGATGAACTGACTTAAATACTGAACAAGAGCATCTGAAACATCATTCCATGACTGGCATGACTGATAACTGAATACACCATACTGAGCATGCATATCTGATGCATGTGTAACTGATTCATGAATGCATGACTGAGTGTCCTGATGAACTGAGTTTCTCTCAATGAGAATGCATATCTGATGCATAATTATATGATTGAACTAATAAATGAATGCATAACTGAATATGCAATGATATTTAATATCAAGTTGTAACTAAAATATGAACATGAAACTTAAAAGCTTAAGGAGAACTGTTACCTTGAGCTAGATCTGAGTTAGTAGAGAAGAGGTGAGGGTACTTGGTTCGCATGTCTGCTTCTTCTTCCCAAGTAGCTCCCTCAACGGACTAATTCTGCCTACGAACTTTGACTAGAGGGACTTCTTTTTTCCTCAGTGTACGAGTCTGATAGTCAAGAATTTTGACTGGAATCTCTTTATAAGAGAGGCCGTTCTGAACTTCAATGCTCTGAATAGGGACTCCAATTGCTGGGTCACTTGTGCACTTCTTGAGCAAAGAGACATGGAAGAATGGATGGACTGAGGCTAGATCTGAAGGCAATTTGAGCTCATAAGCTACCTTGCCGAAGCGACTGAGAATTTTGAAGGGACCGACATATCGGGGACTAAGCTTTCCCTTCTTTCCAAATCTCTTCACTCCCTTCAATGGAGAGATCTTTAGATAAACGAAGTCACTAATCTCAAACTCGAGATCCTTTCTGCGCACATCTGTATAAGACTTCTGTCGACTCTAGGCAGCCCAGAGTCTTTCTCGGATCAACTGGACCTTTTCTAAGGCATCGAATACTAAGTGAGGCCCTATAACTGAAGCCTTACTAACTTCGAACCAACCAACTAAAGATCTGCACCTCCTACCATAGAGAGCTTCGAATGAAGCCATCCGAATATTGGAATGATAGTTGTTGTTGTATGCAAATTCAATCAAAGGCAAGTGGTCATCCCAACTACCCTTGAAATCAATTGCACACGCCCTTAGCATATCTTCTAAAGTCTGAATGGTCCTTTCTGCTTGACCATCTGTCTGAGGATAAAAGGCTATATTGAGATGAACTTGGGTACCAAGACCCTTTTGGAACGCTTTCCAGAAATAAGAGGTAAACTGGGTACCCCTGTCTGAAATAATAGATAATGGAATACTGTACAATCTGACCAACTTTCTGATGTAGAGTTTGGCGTAATCCTTGGCTGAATAAGAGGTATGGACTGGAAGGAAATAAGCTGATTTGGTCATCCTGTATACAATGACCCAAACTGAATCATGTTGATGACGAGTACGAGGAAAACCCATCACAAAGTCCATGTTCACTTTTTCCCACTTCTAAGTAGGAATACTGAACTCCTGCATGGACCCACTAGGTTTCTGATGCTCTATCTTAACTTGCTGACATGTAGAGAACTTAGCCACAAACCCTGCAATATCTCTCTTCATACCACTCCACCAATAGATCTCCCGCAAGTCGCGGTACATCTTTGTGGCTCCTGGATGAATAGAGTAACGCGCATCATGCACTTCTGTAAGAATTTGCTGCCTTAAGTCATTTACACCTGGAACACACAGACAGCCCTGACAACGCAAAACATTATCTCCCCCTTGGGAGAAAACCCCAATCTTCTGATCTTTGACTGAATCTTTTAGCTTGACCAGGCTGGGATCTCTATCTTGGTTTTCTTTTACCTCGAAAACTAGAGATGATTCTAAACTACTCTGAACCCATAAATCACCCTCTTCTGAATCGACTAAGCAAACACCTAGTTTGACAAGCTGATGGACTTCCTGAGCTAGCTTCTTCTTACTGTCCTTAATATGAGCAACACTACCCATAGACAGTTTACTGAAAGCGTCGGCCACTACGTTGGCTTTGCTCGGATGATAAAGGACACTCATGTCATAATCTTTCAAGAGCTCAAACCACCTTCTTTGACGAAGATTGAGATCTTTCTGAGAAAAGATGTACTGAAGGCTCTTATGATCTGTTAACACATATACATGCACCCCATACAATTAATGCCTCCAAAATTTTAAGGAAAAACTGCAACTGCTAACTCAAGATCATGAGTAGGATAATTCTTCTCATGGGGTTTAAGTTGTCTGGAGGCGTAGGCTATGACCTTACCATGCTGTATGAGAACACAACCCAAACTTACTATGGATGCATCACAATACACTACGAACCCATCTAAACCATTTGGAAGAGCTAAGACTGGAGCTGAGGTGAGTCGAGTCTTCAACTCCTGAAAACTCTTCTCCTAAGGATCTGACCACTGAAACTTAACTTTCTTCTGAGTTAATCTGGACATAGGGGATGCAATAGAAGAAAACCCTCAACAAACCATCTGTAATAGCAATCCAAACCCAAGAAACTCCTGATATCTGATCGAGAGACAGGGCGAGGCCAGTTTTTTACTGCTTTGATCTTTTAAGGATCAACCCTAATGCCATCAACGAAAATGATATGACCAAGGAATGCTACCGACCTTAGCTAAAACTCACACTTACTAAATTTGGCGAACAACTGATGATCTCTGAGAGCTTGAAGCATGATACTGAGATGTCTGCATGATCATGCTCACTGCAGGAATAGACGAGGATATCATCTATGAAGACTATGACGAATATGTCCAAGTACTACTTTAACACACGATTTATCAAGTCCATGAAAGCTGCTGGGGCATTGGTAAGACCAAAGGACATGACTGGGAATTCAAAGTGACCATACTGAGTACGGAAGGCTATTTTTGGAATGTCACATTCTATGACTCTGAGCTGATAATGGCCTGATATGAAGTCTATCTTTGAGAAATAGCTGGCACCCTGAAGTTGGTCAAATATGACATCGATCCTGGGAAGTGGATACTTGTTCTTGACCGTGACTTTATTGAGCTGACGGTAATCAATGCACAGTCTGATAGAATCGTCTTTATTTTACATGAATAAGACTGGTGCACCCCCGCGGGGATACACTGGGTCTAATGAATACCTTATTCAAGAGATCCTTCAATTGTTATTTTAGTTCTTTGAGTTTTTCTGGTGCCATTCTGTATGGCAGAATATATATAAGTTGAGTATCTGGAAAAAGATCAATGCCGAAGTCTATTTCCTTTTCGGGAGAAATTCTTGGAAGATCTTCGGGAAAGACATCTAAATATTCATTCATGATAGGGACTGATTCAAGGCAGAGTGTTTCAGAACTAGGGTTTTTAACATGAAAAAGGTAATAGGCGCATCCCTTAGATAACATTTTCCATACTTGAAGGTAGAAAATAAGCTGACCTCTGAAATCTGAGGTATTACCCCTCCACTCCAGGATGGGTTTATTCAAAAATTAAAACTAGACAATTCTATTTATGTAGTCGACTGTGGCATAGCAGGAATGAAACCAATCTATGCCGAGAATGGCATCAAAATCAGACATCTCTAATTCGACTAAATCTGCTAAGGTGACTTTCTAAAATATCATAACCGGACAGTTCTTGTATACCCACCGGGCTATGATATTTTTTCCTACTGGGGTAGATACTGAGAAAGGCTCTACTAAAATTTGGGGACTGACTCCAAAATCAACTGCTATATAAGGAGTAACGAAAGACAAGGAAACTCCTGGATCTAGCAAAGCGTAAACATGTAAGTAAAAGATCTGTAATGTACTAGTAACCACGTCAGGAGAATTTTTCTGATCTTGGCGAAACTGGAGAGCATAAATTTTTTTTGGGCGTTGCCCACTAGTAACACTGGAAGTGGCGCCCTGCTGATTTAGACGACCGAACTGAGCTGAGGAACGATTTTGCTGACTCTGGGAACCTATATGAGGAAAGTCTCTGACTCTGTGGGCTGACTTGCCGAATCCAAAACAAATATCACTGGCAGCTCTGTAAATACCCGGATGGTGTTTGCCACAAGTCTGACAAAGAGAATTAGTTCGGGCATTGCTAACACTACCCTGAAACTTAAAGCCTGGTGCCCTATCTCTATTACCCTCCTTGAACTTAGGAGCTGAAGCACTGACTGAAGGAGCTGGAACTGATGACTTAGAAAGAAATTGAGAATGGTTTCCTCCCTCTGACTTACGCTGAGCAAAGTTAAAACTACCTGTCCTTGCCCGCTTATTCTGCTTCTACCTCATATTAATCTTTTTCTTTTTTATCTGTTGAGCATAGGTCATAAGCTTGGCTACGTTTATGTCACTATTCAACATCACAGACCTGCACTCATTGACCACACTATCATTCACCCCAGAAATAAACTTACTCATCTTGGCCTTTCTATTTGTAACCACATGAGGAACATATCTGGTTAATTGAGTAAACTTAAAAGAAAACTCTTTCACCGTCATGTTGCCCTACCTGAGGTTGATAAATTCTAACACTTTAGCTTCTCTCAGCTCTTGGGGAAAGAATCTATCTAAGAATGCGGTGATAAACTTCTCTCACTCAATGGGCCCTGCATCTACAACCCTCTCTATTTTTCACTGTTTGAATCATGTGTGAGCAACATCTTCCAACTGATATGCAGCTAGCTCAACACTCTCAACAGTTGATACCCTCATGATGTCTATAACCTTCTGAACCTGGTCAAGGAACTCCTGAGGGTCCTCGTCTGTTTTAGACCCCAAAAAAGATGGAGAATTCATTCGGGTGAAGTCTCGAATCCTGGCTGCAGCTAAATTGGCCGCTGGGTTGATCGGAACGATAGCTGGTCGTTTATTCTGAGCAGCAACTGACTAAGCAAGAGTAGTAAATGCAACTCTGAACTCTGCATGAGAGACATGCTCGCCCAAAGGATCTTCGGGCTGAGGGGTTGACTGATTCCCAGTTCTCTTCTTGGGAGGCATGTTCTATAAATGGAAGAGAAAAGGATTAAACTGAGATATTAACTTGAGATTATGCTCTGGCATGACATCCATACTAACAAAAAATGAGAAACTATTCCTAAACACCTTATAGCCTCCTGTACATAAATGTGGCGCGCAATATACCCATTACAAGACTCTACTAGATGCGACTTTCAGACTTTCTAGGACACTGTTGAACCTTAGGCTCTGATACTAAGTTTGTATCACCTCGAACTAGTACCCAAAATGCTACACGGTGCTCATGACCTCGAACGATCATGAGCTAAACCATGACTGATATCTATATCTGAATACTGTATAAAGTAATAATCACGCCCTCAAAGTATGAGGACTCACTGCTAACTCTGACTACTGAGACTGGAATACTACTGATGCTCTGGAGCTCGTGTTTTTGAACCTATGGTATAAAATACCATAGTACAAATGCGTCATTACAATTGAATGTACTGGTATGCATGTGAGGTAGGTTGAATACAGAGGGTTCAAATGCATGAACAATGCTAACTGACTATAGAACATAAACGTGAGAATACAAGCATGAATAAATGATTGTAATTGAATTCGTGATGACAATGATTACCGAGCCTGAATACTGATAACATGAGTTACTGATAACTGATACTGAGCGACTGTATCTGACAGACTAGGTTCTGATGGAACTAGCTGAGTTCTGTACTATTTTAAGTTGACTGTATCTGACAGTCCTAATTCTACAGAACTATCTAAGTTCTATTACTGAGAATAAGACTGAAACTGTAACTGTGGGAAATAGTCATCTAACAGACGTGCCCCAAATAAAGTAATATAGCTAAATTGGGGTCCAATCTGTAATCCTAATTGGAAGGATGTCAATACTGCGCCACCGGTAAGGACAAGCTGTGAGTGACCCTCAACTGGCAGGTACTTAAAGGAGAACGGTGGGAACCCTTAACTGGTAGGTAAGCCACCTCATCAACCCTCAACTGGCAGGTTAGATGTCTCAACCTACGCTGATTACATATTTCTGGAATTCAAGAACTACTTCTAAGAATCACACCCTCTATTGGCAGGTGATTCACTATCCTAGGGTTCACTCGGTGCTAAATCCTACTCCTATCTAAATAGACACTGAACATGATTAATTGAACTGAACTGGACTGAGTTAACTGAGTTCCGTTGACTGGCGGAATACTACTGAGATTACTGAATTACTGAGCTTTCTTGAGTCACATAACTAACTGAGTTCTATTGACCATGACTTGACTGAGAGTATCGTGAAAACATGACACTGGCTCTAGGCACACAGCTGTTGTTGGGTACAACTACCCCCAGGACTCAATAGAAGGAAACTGATAAGGCATGACGTTCTTGAGTACATGACCAACATCAACAGTCCACAATATAATAAGTTGGGGATTTCATGAAGTACATGGGTATCATAAACTTGTACATGGTAGGAATGCATATAATAAGTATCATAATTTCATACTCTAACATCATGAGCATTCCAATAAACTTCTATATTGCACATCAATAGCATGAGAGTCATTTTGATATAAGGGTAAGACATGCATTTATCATATGGGTTACAATTGAACTATAATACACAATTTCTATCCTCTTAGGCTTTTTATCAAACACCTTACATGCACAACTTAGGGCATAAGTGAAATCATCAAATTACACATTATGAACAACTCCATTCATGGATTTCAACTTGCATACTAGCGTGGTTTCATAAAAAACACATAGAGATTTCACCTTTAACTCCTATAATCAAAATCTCATGAACACAATCAATCTATAACAAAATATTCATAATACATGATTTTAAAACTTGATTCTTGAACTTCATGGATGAAAGGAATCCATGAATGAACATTATGCATACCTTGGATGGAAAATTCTTGAAAACTAACGATGAAATTCTTGAAATTGAATCCCCAATTGAAAGCCCTAACTTGTTCTTGAGAGTAATGGAGAGAAACTACTATAATTTGGATGAAAGATAGCTAAATTACGTGTTTTTGGGCTTATATAGGGGTGGGAAATTAACTCTTTTGCCCTTGAGGATGCGGTCATTTAATGACAGAAAAACAACTGGGTGTCAACGCTATAAGCGACGCGGAGCATTGATGGCTACGACGCGATACTCGGCGCGCCACGCCATGATCGCGTCGAGCCTCAGAAGTTTTGGCTCTGGCAGCCTGTACAAATATTGACCAACGCGATTGGCAATGCGGCGCGCCAAGATCGCATTGATCCAATGTTTTGGGATTCCGAACATGATTTAAACGTGTTTCGAAAAATTCGAAACTTGTTCGGAAACACCTATTGACCTTCCTGATTATGAATTAATGAAAATACGGGCCATTAAGGGACATTAAGATTACGAGATGAGATTGCCAACTTTCAAAGGTCAAAATAGGCTAAGTCTGGGAACTTGGTTAGAATTTTGTAAGTCTGGGACCTCTTGACAAGTTTAAAGGACTGAATTAAGTTTAAAAATTTTGCAGGGTCTTACTGGCGCATATTTTATTTTTAAAAGAAATGGCCCCACTATATATATATATATAATATTAAAAGTGTGAAGACCCTTAGAAAAGTGATTTGAACTTTTTGCCCTTCATTAAAAGTGTCTACAATTGAAAAAATGGCCATTTTACTATTTTTGTAGAATTATTATTTAATTATATTTATAATATTCTAAACAAGGCATCCTAAAATATATGGTAAGTTTTAAAAATTAAGGAGTACTAAAATATATTATACCACACAATATATGGTAAGAATTATTAAAAAACTAAAAATTATTGAGTACTAAATATATAGGGGGAAAAAGGGACGAAAAACTCGAAAAAAGATAGAAATTTTTTGGGTCAAAGTACACCTTAATGACTAATTTCCTAGAATAAGTTCAAAAGGAAAAAGGAATAATTAAAATAAGTTGATAGATTATTACTATTATTCTAAAATTATTATTGTAATTCATTAATTTAATTGTCATTGTTATTATTTGATAATATATTTTTCTTAAATTATTAATTAATTATTTTTACAAGATTTAAAATTAAAGAATTCTACAATATAGAATGAGATATTATGTGAATTAATAATTAAAATAGTTAATCTATAATATAATATATATATATATATATATATATATATATATA
>NC_061120.1:6253956-6378469 GCF_002878395.1 Capsicum annuum | reverse complement strand
TATATATATATATAATCTATAATCTATAATCTATATCTATAATTTATAATATATTACAAGTGTGAAGACCCTTAGAAAAGTGATTTGAACTTTTTGTCCTTCATTAAAAGTCTTCACAAAAGATAAAATCGTCTTTTCACATCATAAATTTATTATATAATTATATTTATATTATTAATTCCTAAAATATAAAACTAAGGATTCCTAAAATATATGATAAAATTAAAAAGTAAAAAAAGGGAAACTTTGAAAGTTTAATGTAAGGAGGATTTTATTTTGGAAAAAAAATTAACTCAGTCGGCAGCTTTAGAAATTTTAATTTGAGGAGAATTTTATTTTTGGAACTTTTATTTTATAATATTATTAGTGTAGTAATATATATTAGTTACTTAAAACTTTTAAAAGTTGGCGCTTCTTAATTTTTTCTTATTTTAACACATTTATATTTATATATAAATTTTTCATGAACATAGTACCTTAAATAATTTAATAGCATAATTGATTGTTGCTTTTTTCAAAAGAAAAAAAAAACTTCTTTCCATATTTAAAGAATCCTTTTCTTAGAAGAAAAGAATTTGAACTTCTATAAATTGATTATTATTTCTTTCACGAGCTATTTTTCTCCCAATATTATAGTTTTCTTTATATCAGTGTATATATATACACACACACACACACACATATATATATATATATATATATATATATATATATAAATAAAATTTATATCTATAATATATTAAAAGTGTGAAGATACTTAGAAAAGTGATTTGAAATTTTTAAAAGTGTGAAGACCTTTAGAAAAGTGATTTAAACTTTTTGCCCTTCATTAAAAGACCCTACTATAGACAAAATCGTCTTTTTTATTTTTTTTTTTTTTTATATAATATTAAATATTAACTATAATAAAAATATGAGAATTTTTATATATGGAAATTTTTGTTTTACTGAAAGACTCCTAAATATATAAAATGTAAAAGTCCTACTATTTAGGCATTTGAAATTTTGGCAAACTAATATTATATTTCTTGGGAAAAAAAAAATACCATAAAAATTTGCTTTATATTATACCGTAGGTTTTTGGTTTATTTATACTAATATTTTGGTAAAATAATAATATTTTCCTTTAGGAAAAACTACCATTATTTTTGGAACAAAAGTTTCCTACTATACTATTATATATAAGTAATAAGGAATAGTAGTAATACAACGAAGAGAGTTCTGCATGAAACTCCAATTAACAAACTTATACCACCAAATAATTCATTAAAACCTAATTCTTAAACCTTTTCTTAGTTGAATTATATACCTACAATTTAAATTTTTTAAATCAACTAAAATTGTATCTTAAATAAATCTTTAAAAACTTTAATTAGTTGATGGTACTATTT
This sequence comes from Capsicum annuum, assembly GCF_002878395.1. Classification (NCBI taxonomy): domain Eukaryota; kingdom Viridiplantae; phylum Streptophyta; class Magnoliopsida; order Solanales; family Solanaceae; genus Capsicum; species Capsicum annuum. The sequence continues at coordinate 6,377,078 of NC_061120.1, read as the reverse complement.
TGTCATTTTTTTCCTTTAAAAACTCACATATGTACCATTTTGGATAAAGATTCTGTTCACAATTAATTTTAGTTATAATCGTTTTTGGTTTGATTATTTAATGTAAGTAAGAATTCATAATATTTAACACTTCTAGATCAATTAAAATTTTTACCTTAGATAAAAAAAATATAATTCTATTTAAATAATATTTTGGATCAAAATTTACAAGAAACGTAGCTCTAATTCTACTTTTTCTTCTTATTTTGTTATTAATTCAAGTTGACTTTTTATGTATTTATTCATTATTATCATCTTCTTCATCTTTCTTTATTCCTTTTAGTTAAAAACTTTAAATATTATATATAAATTATGATTAAATAATTAACAAGACAATGAATTCTCCTTGTTAATAAATTATCGTGTTTCTTTTTTTGTAGGAAATTTTTGATTGAAAATTGGAAGAAATAATCATGTCACTACCGAATAAAGTGGTCATAAATATCAAAAGTTTATCTCATTCTTTTTTTCCTTCTTCTTTAGTTCAAATGTGACTTTGTTTTGATTATGTTATTTAACTATTTTGTTAGTGTTATAGTTGCATCTTTAATTAAATTTGTTAGTTAAGTTCTAAATATAAGGTTATAATGAGTGTTAAATCTTATTATAACCCACAGTTTCGGGGTGGACTCGGGGTTCGGGCGTGCTGTGGGCAAAATATTAATCGGGGCATGCCAGGGAGGTTGAGGATCATTTTAGTGTGGTCCGTGGCCATTTGGGTAGACAAACGGGTAAAGCAGCGCGAGCGGGGCATTTTCGGGATTAATCGGTGTGTTATAACCCATAATTATGGGGGTGGGCCTGGGGTTCGGGCGTGCTTTAGGCCAAAAATTGATCGGGGCGTGCCAGGGAGATTGGGGATCATCCTAGTGTGGTCTGTTTAAATTTTCGTGGCCATTTGGGTGTACAAACGGGCAAAACAGCACGAACGGAGCTTTTTCGGGACAAATCGGTGTGCTATAGCCCACGGTTTTGGGGGTTAGCTCGGGGTACAGGCGTGCTGTATGGGGGTTGGCCCGAGGTCCAGGCATGATGTGGGCCAAAAATTGATTGGGGCATGCCAGGGAGGTCGGGGATCATCCCAGAATGGTCCGTTTAAATTTTGGTGGCCATTTGGGTGGAGAAACAGGCGAAACAGCGCGAACGAGGCATTTTCGAGCCAAATCCGTGTGCTATAACCCACGATTTTGGGGGTGGGCCCGAGGTCCGGGCATGATATGGGCCAAAAATTGATCGGGGCATGCCAGGAAGGTTGGGGATCGTCCCAGTATGGCCCGTTTAAATTTTTGTGGCTATTTGGGTGGACAAACGGGCGAAACGGCTCGAACGGGGCATTTGAGGGCCAAATCGGTGAGCTATAGCCCATGGTTTTGGGGGTGGGCCTAGGGTTCGGGCGTGCTGTGGGCTAAAAATTTACTGGGGCATGCTAGGAAGGTTGGGGATCGTCCTAGTGTGGTCCGTTTAAATATTCGTGGCTATTTGGGTAGACAAACGGGCATTTTTTAGCAAGATCGGTGTGGTATAGCCCACGGTTTTGGGGGTCGGCTCGGGGTCCGGGCGTGTTATTGGTCAAAAATCGACCAGGGTATGCTAGGGAGGTTGGGGACCATCCCAGTGTGGTCCGTTCAAATTTTCGTGGCCATTTGGGTGGACAAACGAGCGAAACGGCACATAGGGGCCAAATCGATGGCTTATAGCCCACGATTTCAGGGTGAGACCGGGAGTGCTGTGTGCTAAAAATCGACCGTGGCATGCTAGGGAGGTCGAGGATCATCCCAATATGGTCTGTTTTAATTTTTGTGTCCATTTGGATGGACAAACGGGTGAAACGGCGCGAATGGGGCATTTTCAGAATAATCGGTGTGCTATAGCCCACGATTTTGGGGGTGGGATTAGGGTCCGGGCGTGCTATGGGAAAAAAAATTGATCGGGGCATGTCAAGGAGGTCGGGGATCATCCCAGTGTGGACCATTTAAATTTTTGTGGTAATTTGGTCAGACAAACGGGCAAAACTGTGCGAACGGGGAATTTTCGGGCCAAATTGATGTGCTGTAACTCATGGTTTTGGGGGTGGGCCTGATGTCCGGGCGTAATGTGGGCTGAAAATTGATCTGGGCATGCCAGAGAGGTTAAGGATCGTGCTAGTATGGTCCGTTTAAATTTTCGTGGCCATTTGGGTGGACAAACGAGCGAAACGGCACGAACGGGGCATTTTAGAGCCAAATCGGTGTGCTATAGCCCACGGTTTCGGGGGTGGGCTCGGGGTCCAGGCGTGTTGTGGGCCGAAAATTGACCAGGGAGTGCCATAGAAGTTGGGGATCATCCCAGTGCGGTTCATTTAATTTTTTGTGGCCATTTGGGTGGACAAACGGGCGAAACGGCGTGAACGGAGCATTTTCGAGTCAAATCCACGTACTATAGTCCACGATTTCAGGAGTGGGCCCAATGTTCGGGCGTGTTGTGGGCCAAAAACCAATCGTGGCATACCAAAAAGGTTGGGGATCATCCCAGTGTGTTCCGTTTAATTTTTTGTGGCATTTAGGTGGACAAATGGGCGAAACGACGTGAATGGGGCATTTTTGGGCCAAATCAGTGTGGTATAGCCCACAGTTTTGGGGGTGGTCCCAGAGACCGGGCGTGCTGTAGGCCAAAAATTGATCGGGGCGTGCCAGGGAGGTTGGGGATCGCCCAGTGTGGTCTGTTTAATATTTTATGGCCATTTGGGTGGATAAACGGGCAAAACCGCGTGAACGAGGCATTTTCTCGATAAATCAGTGTGTTATATCCCACGATTTCAGGGGTGGTCCAGGGTTCCGGGGGTGCTGTTGGCCGAAAATTGATCGGGGCATGCTAGAGAGGTTGGGGATCATCCCTGTGTGGTCCGTTTAAATTTTCGTTGCCATTTGGGTGGATAAGCGAGGAAAACGGCACGAACGGGGCTTTTTTGGACCAAATCGGTGTGCTATAGCCCACAGTTTTGGGAGTGGGCCTGGAGTCCGGGCGTGCTGTGGTCCGAACGGGGTATTTTCGGGATAAATCGGTGTGCTATAGCCCACGGTTTCTGGGGTGGGTCGAGGTTCGGGCGTGTTGTGGGCTGAAAATTAACCGGGGCATGGAAGGGAGGTTGGTGATCGTCCCACTGTGGTTTGTTTAAATTTTCGTAACCATATAGCCCACAATTTTGGGGGTGGAACCAGGGTCCGGGCGTGCTGTGGGCATAAAATCGACCGGGGTGTGCCAAGGAGGTTGGAGATCATCCCAATGTGGTTCGTTTAAATTTTTGTGGCCATTTGGATGGACAAACGGGAGAAACAACGCGAATACGACGTTTTCATGCCAAATCGGAGTGCTATAGCCCATGATTTTAAGGGTGGGCCCAGTGTCAGGGTGTGTTGTCGGCTGAAAATCGACCAAGGTGTGCCAGGGAGGTCGGGGATCGTCCCAGTATGGTCCATTTAAATATTCATGGCCATTTGGGTGGACAAACGGGGGAAATGGCGTGAACGACGCATTTTTGGGCCATATCGGTGTGCCATAGCACATGGTTTCAGGGGTTGGTTCTGGGCGTTCTGTGGGACAAAATCGACCGGGGCGTAGAAGGGAGGTTGGTGATCGTCCCAGTGTGGTCTGTTTAAATTTTCCTAACTATTTAGGCGGACAAACAGGCGAAACGACACGAACGGGGCATTTTCAGGCCAAATCGGTGTGCTATAGCCCATGATTTCAGAGGTGGGCCCAGGTTTCGGGCATGCTATAGGACAAATTTCGACTGGGGCGTGCCAGCGAGGCTGGGGATCATCCTAGTGTGGTCCGCTTAAATTTTTGTGGCAATTTGGGAGGATAAACAGGCGAAACGACGAAAGCGAGGCATTTTCAGGCCAAATCGGTGTGTTATAGCCCATGGTTTTGGGGGTGGGCCCGAGTTCTGGGCATGCTGTGGGCTGAAAATTATCTGAGGTACACCAGGGAGGTTGGGGATCATCCCAGTGTGGTCCGTTTAAATTTTGTGTCCATTTGGGTGGTTGAACGGGTGAAACGGCGTGAACTCGGCATTTTTGGGCCAAATCGGTGTGCTATAACCCACGATTTTAGGGGTGGGCCCAGGGTCTGACCGTGTTGTGGGCCAAAAATCGATTGAGACTTTCCAGGGAGATTGGGGATTGTCCCAGCATGATCCATTTAAATTTTTGTGGCTATTTGGGTAGACAAACGACTAAAACGGCGTGAATGGGGTATTATCGGGCCAAATTGGTATGCTATAGCCCACGGTTTTGGGGGTGAGCCCGGGATCCGGGCATCCTGTGGGACGAATATCGATTGGGTCATGCCATCAAGGTTGGGGATCATCCCTGTGTGGTCCATTTAAATTTTCGTGGCCATTTGGGTGGACAAATGAGAGAAACGGCGTGAACGAAGAATTTTTTGGGCAAAATCAGTGTGCTATAGCCCACGATTTCGGGGGTAGGCCCGAGGTCCGGGTGTGCTGTGGCTGAAAATTGATCGGGGCATGCCAAGAATGTTGAGGATCGTCCCAGTGTGGTCCGTTTAAATTTTTGTGGCTATTTGTGTGGACAAACAGGCGAACCAACGCGAGCGGGACATTTTTAGGTTAAATTGGTGTTCTATAGCCCACGATTTTGGGGGTGGGACCAGGGTACGGGCGTGCTGTGGGCATAAAATTGACAGGCGTGCCAAGGAAGTTGAAGATCATCCCAGTGTGGTTCGTTTAAATTTTTGTGGCCATTTGGGTGGACAAACGGGAGAAACAACGTGAATACGACGTTTTCGTGCCAAATCGGAGTGCTATAGCCCATGATTTCAAGGGTGGGCCCGGTGTCCGGGTGTGCTGTCGACTGAAAATCGACCAAGGTGTGCCAGGGAGGTCGGGGATCATTCCAGTATGGTCCATTTAAATATTCATAGCCATTTGGGTGGACAAATGGGGGAAACGGCGTGAACGAGGTATTTTTAGGCCATATCGGTGTGCCATAGCACATGGTTTCAGGGGGTGGGTCTGGGCGTTCTGTGGGACAAAAATTTTCCGAGGCATGCCAGGGAAGTCGAGGATCATCCAAGTGTGGTTCGTTCAAATTTTTGTAGCCATTTGGGAGGACAAACTAGCAAAACGGCGCGAACAGAGCATTTTTAAGATAAATTGGAGTGTTATAGTCGATGAATTCGGGGGTGGGCCTGGGGTCCGGGCGTGCTATGAGAAGAATATTGATTGGGGTGTGCCAGCGAGGTGTGGGATCATCCCAGTGTGGTCTGTTTAAATTTTTGTGGCCATTTGGGTGGACAAACAGGCGAAATGATGCAAACGGGGCATTTTTGGGATAAATCGGTGTGCTATAGCCCATGATTTCAGGGGTGGGCTGAGGTTTGGGCGTGCTGTGGGCTGAAAATCGACCAGGGCATGAAAGAGAGGTTGGTGATCTTCCCAGTGTGGTCTGTTTAAATTTTCGTAACCATTTAGGAGGACAAACAGGCAAAACAGCACGAACGGGGCATTTTCAGATCAAATCGGTGTGCTATAGCCCACGATTTCAGAGGTGGCCCCAGGTTTCGGGCATTCTATGGGACAAATTTTGATTGGGGCGTGCCAGCGAGGCTGAAGATCATCCTAGTGTGGTCTGTTTAAATTTTTGTGGCCATTTGGGAGGACAAACAGGCAAAACGACGAGAGCGAGGCATTTTTAGGCCAAATTGGTGTGTTATAGCCCACGGTTTTGGGGGTGGGCCCGAGTTCTGGGCATGCTGTGGGCTAAAAATCATCTGAGGTATGCCAGGGAGGTTAGGGATCATCCCAGTGTGGTCCGTTTAAATTTTATGTCCATTTGGGTGGTTGAACGGGTGAAACGGCGCGAACTGGGCATTATTGGGCCAAATTGGTGTGCTATAACCCACAATTTTAGGGGTGGGCCAAGGGTCTGATCGTGTTGTGGGCCAAAAATCGATTGAGGCTTTCCAGGTAGATTGGGGATTGTCCCAGCATGATCCATTTAAATTTTTGTGGCTATTTGGGTAGACAAACGACTAAAACGGCGTGAACGGGGTATTATCAGGCCAAATTGGTATGCTATAGCCCACGGTTTCGGGGGTGAGCCCGGGATCCGGGCATCCTGTGGGACGAATATCGACTAGGTCGTGCCAGCAAGGTTGGGGATCATCCCTGTGTGGTCCATTTAAATTTTCGTGGCCATTTGGGTGGTCAAATGAGAGAAACGGCGTGAACGAAGAATTTTTTGGGCAAAATCAGTGTACTATAGCCCACGATTTTGGGGGTAGGCCCGAGGTCCGAGTGTGCTGCGGGCTGAAAATTGATCGGGGCATGCCAAGAATGTTGAGGATCGTCCCAGTATGGTCCGTTTAGATTTTTGTGGCTATTTGTGTGGACAAACAGGCGAAACAATGCGAACGAGATATTTTTAGGTTAAATTGGTGTTCTATAGCCCACGATTTTGGGGGTGGAACTAGGGTCCGGGCGTGCTGTGGGCATAAAATCGACCGGGGCATGCCAAGGAGGTTGGAGATCATCCTAGTGTGGTTCGTTTAAATTTTTGTGGCCATTTGTGTGGACAAACGGGAGTAATAACGCGAATACGATGTTTTCGTGCCAAATCGGAGTGCTATAGCCCATGATTTCAAGGGTGGGCCCGGTGTCCGAGTGTGCTGTCGGCTGAAAATCGATCAAGGTGTGCCAGGGAGGTCGGGGATCATCCCAGTATGGTCCATTTAAATATTCATGGCCATTTGGGTGGACAAACGTGGGAAACGGCGTGAACAAGGCAATTTTGGGCCATATCGGTATGCTATAGCACATGGTTTCAGGTGGTGGGTCTGGGCATTCTGTGGGACAAAAATTGTCCGAGGCATGCCAGGGAAGTTGAGGATCATCCCAGTGTGGTTCGTTCAAATTTTTGTAGCCATTTGGGAGGACAAACTAGCAAAACGGCTCGAACAGAGCATTTTTAAGCTAAATTGGAGTGTTATAGTCGATGAATTCGAGGGTGGGCCTGGGGTCCGGGCGTGCTATGGGACGAATATTGATTGGGGTGTGCCAGTGAGGTGTGGGATCATCCCAGTGTGGTCTGTTTAAATTTTTGTCGCTATTTGGGTGGACAAACGGGCGAACGATGTGAACATGGTGTTTTTTGGTCAAATTAGTGTGCTATAGCCCACGATTTTGGGAGTGGGCTCGAGGTCCAGGCATGCTGTAGGCCAAAACTCGACTAGAGCATGCTAGGGAGGTTAGGGATCATCCAGTATGGTTCGTTTAATTTTTTGTGGCCATTTGGGTAGACAAACGGGCGAAACGGCACAAACAGGGCATTTTTAGGCCAAATCGGTGTGCTATAGCCGACGGTTTCATAGGTGGGCTTGGGATCCAAGCATTTTGTAGGCTAAAAATCGAATGGAGCATGCCAGGGAGGCTGGGGATCGTCCCAGTGTGGTCGTTTACATTTTAGTGGCCATTTAGTTAAACAAACAAGCGAAATGGTGCAAACTGGACATTTTTGGGCCAAATCGGTGTAGCCCACAGTTTTGGAAGTGGGCCCGAGGTCCGGGCATGCTGTGGTCTTAAAATCGAATGGAGCATGCTAGGAGGGTTGGGGATCATCCCAGTGTGGTTCGTTTAAATTTTCATGGCCATTTGGGTGGACAAACGAGTGGAACGGCACGAACGGGGCATTTTCAAGCTAAATCGTTCTGCTATAGCCCACGTTTTTGGGGGTGGGCCCAAGGTCCGGGCGTGATGTGGGCCAAAATTTGACCGGGGCATGCCAGGAAGGTTAGGGATCATTCCAGCATGGTCTGTTTAAATTTTATTAGCTATATGGGTGGACAAACGGGCGAAACAGCACTAACGGGACATTTTTGGGCCAAATCGATGTGCTTTAACCCATGATTTTGGGGTTGGGCCCAGGGTTCGGGCGTGCTGTGGGCTAAAAATCGATCAGGGCATGCCAGGGAGGTTGGGGATCATCTCAATATGGTCCGTTTAAATTTTTATGGCCATTTGTGTGGACAAACGGGCGAGACGGCGTGAACGGGGTATTTTCAGGCCAAATCGGCGTGCTATAGTCCATAGTTTCAGGGGTGGGCCCGGTGTCGGGTGTGCTGTGGGCCAAAAATTGATCGGGGCGTGCCAGGGAGGTTGAGAATCGTCCTAGTGTGGTTTGTTTTATTTTTTGTGGCCATGTGGGTTGACAAATGGGAGAAATGACCCAAATGGGGCATTTTACGGACAAATTAGTGTGGTATAACCCATGGTTTCAGGGATGGGCCCGGGTTCCGAGCGTGCTGTGGGTCAAAAATTGATCGGAGCGTGCCAGGGAGGTTGGGGATCGTCCCAGTGTGGTCTGTTTAAATTTTCTTGGCCATTTGGGTGGACGAACGAGCAAAACAGCGCGAGCGGGGCATTTTCGGGATTAATTAGTGTGTTATAGCCCATGATTTTAGGGGTGGGCCTAGGGTCTGGGCGTGTTGTGGGCCGAAAATTGATCGGGGCATGCAAGGGAGTTTGGGGATCATCCCAGTGTGGTCCGTTTAGATTTTTTTAGCCATTTGTGTGTACAAACGGGCAAAACAGCATGAACGGGGCTTTTTCAAGACAAATTGGTGTGCTATAGCCCACGGTTTTGGTAGTGGGCCCGGGGTACGGGCGTGCTATATGCCTAAAATTGGCTGGGGTATACTAGGGAGGTCGGGGATCATGCTAATATGGTCCGTTTAAATTTTTGTGACCATTTGGATGGAGAAACGGGCGAAACGACGCAATTTTGGGGGTCGACCTGGGGTCCGGGCGTGCTGTAGGCCAAAAATTGACCGGGGCGTGCTAAAAATATTGGGGATTGTCCCGGTGTGGTCCTTTTAAATTTTCGTGACCATTTGGGTGGACAAACGGGCAAAACGGCGCGAACAGGGCATTTTCGAGCTATATCGACGTGTTCTAGTCAGTGGGTTTCAGGGGTGGGCCCGGTGTCCGGGCATGCTGTGGGCTAAAAATTGAGTAGGGCATGCCAGGGAGGTTGGGGATCATCCCAGTATGGTCCATTTAATTATTCGTGGTTATTTGGGTGAACAAACGGATAAAACGGCATGAATGGGGAATTTTTAGGAAAATTTGGTGAGGTATAGCCCACGGTTTTAGGGGTGGGCCTGGAGTTCGGGCGTACAATGGGCCAAAAATTGATCAGGGTGTTCCAGGGAGGTTGGGGATCGTCCCAGTGTGGTCCGTTTAATTTTTTTGGCCATTTGGGTGGACAAACGAGCAAAATGGCGTGAATGAGGCAGTTTTGGGATAAATCGATGTGTTATATCCCAGTATTTTGGGGATGGGCCCGGAGTGCGGGCGTGCTGTTGTCCAAAAATCGACCGGGGCATGTCAGGGAGGTTGGGGATCATCCCAGTATGGTCCGTTTAAATTTTCGTGGCCATTTGGGTAGACAAACGGGCAAAACGGCACGAATGGAGCTTTCTCGAGCTAAATCAGTGTTCTATAGCCCATGGTTTTGGGGGTGTACCCGGTATTCGGGCGTGCTGTAGGTCGAAAATCGACTGGGGCGTGCCATGGAGCTTGAGAATCATCCCAGTATAGTTCTTTTAAATTTTCATGGCCATTTGGGTGGACAAACAGGCGAAACGGCGTGAATGAGGCAGTTTTAGGATAAATCGGTGTGCTATAGCCCACGGTTTTGGTAGTGGGCTCGGGGTCTAGGATATTGTAGTCCAAAAATTGACCAAGGCATGCTAGGGTGGTTGGGGATCATCCCAGTGTGGTTTATTTAATTATTCGTTGCCATTTGGGTGGACAAACGGGTGAAACGGCACCAACGGAGATTTTTGGGCCAAATCAGTATGCTATAGACTACGATTTTAGGGTGGGCCCGAGGTTCGGGCATTCTGTGCACCAAAAATTAATCGGGGTATGCTAGGGAAGTTGAGTATCGTCCCAGTATGAACCGTTTAAATTTTTGTGGCCATTTGGGAGGACAAACGGGCGAAATGACGCGAATGAGGCATTTTCGGGCCAAATCGATGTGCTATAGCCCACGGTTTCAGGGGTGGGCCAGCGGTCCGAGCGTGTTTTAGGTTGAAAATCGACTGAGGCATGTCCATAAAGTTGGTGATCGCTCGAGTGTGGTCCGTTTAAATTTTTGTGGCCATTTGCGTGGACAAACAGGCAAAACGGCGTGAATGGGGCATTTTTAGGCTAAATCGGTGTGCTATAGCCTCAGTTTTGGGGGTGGGCCCAGGGTCCGACCGTGTTGTTGGCCAAAAATTGACTGAGGTATGCAAGGGAGGTTAGGGATTGTCGCAGTGTCATCCGTTGAAATTTTTGTGTCCATTTGGGTAGACAAACGGGCCAAACGGCGCAAACGGGGTATTTTTGGGCAAAATTAGTATGTTGTAGCCGAAGGTTTCGGGGTTGAGTCTGGGGTTTGGGCGTGCTGTGGGGCGAATATCGACTGGGGCATGCCAGCGAGGTTGATGATCTTTTCAGTGTGTTCCGTTTAAATTTTCGTGGCCATTTGGGTGGACAGACGGGCAAAATGGCGCGAACGGGGAATTTTTCAGGCCAAATTAGTTTGCTATAGCCCACGGTTTCGAGGATGGGCTCGAGGTGCGCGCGTGCTATGGGTTAAAAATCAATCGGAGCGTGCCAAGGAGGTTGGGGATCGTCCCAGTGTGGTCCGTTTAAATTTTCTTAGCAATTTGGGCGGACAAACGGGCAAAACGGCACGAAAGGGGCATTTTGGGGCAAATCGGTGTTCTATAGACCACAGTTTTGGGGATGGCCCCTGGGTCCGGGCATGCTGTTGGCCAATAATCGATCGGAGCGTGCCAGGGAGGTTGAGGATCGTCCCAGTGTAGTTTATTTAAATTTTCGTGGTCATTTGGGTGAAAAAATTAGCGAAACGACGCGAATGGGGAATTTTTCGAGCCAAATCGGTGTGCTATAGCCCACGATTTTGGGGGTGGGCTCGATGTCCGGGCTTGCTGTGGGTCAAAAATCGACTGGAGCGTGCCAAGGAGGTTAGGGATAATCCTAGTGTGGTCCGTTTAAATTTTCTTGGCTATTTGGGTGGACAAACGAGCGAAACAACGCGAGCGGTGCATTTTCGAGCCAAATTGGTGTTCTATAGCCCATGGTTTCGGGGGTTGCCCCAGGGTTCGGGCGTGATATGGGCGAAAAATCAATCGAGGTTTGCCAGGGAGGTTGGGGATCGTTCCAGTGTAGTTCGTTAAAATTTTTGTGGCCATTTGGGTGGAAAAATTGGTAAAATGAAGTGAACGGAGCATTTTCGGGCCAAATTGGTGTGCTATAGCCCACGGTTTCAGGGGTGGGCCAGGTGTCCGGGCGTGCTGTCAGCTGAAAATCAATCGTGCCATGCCAGGGGGGTCGAGGATCATCCCAGTGTGGTCCATTTAAATTTTTGTGGCTATTTGTGTGGACAAACAGGCGAAATGGCACGAACGGGGCATTTTTTAGCCAAATCGGTGTGCGTTAGCCCACGATTTCGGGGATGGCCTCGGGGTCCAGGCATGCTGTGGGCCAAAAATCGATCTGGGCATGCCAGAGAGGTTGGCAATCATCCCAGTATGGTCCGTTTATATTTTTGTGGCTATTTGGGTGGACAAATAGGGGAAACGGTGCGAACGGGGAATTTTTGGGACATATCGGGGTGATATAGAACATGGTTTTGGGGGTGGGTCTGGGGTCTAAGCGTTTTGTGGTCCGTTAATCATTCGAGGCATGCCAGGGAAGTCGGGGATCGTTCCAGTGGGGTCCATTTAAATTTTTGTAGCCATTTGAGAGGACAAATGAGCGTAACAACGTGAATGGGGCATTTTCAAGCTAAATTGGTCTGCTATAACCCACGATTTTAGTGGTGGTCCACAGGTCCGGGCATGCTGTGGGTCGAAAATCGATCGAGGCATGCCACGGAGGTTGAGGATCGTACTAGTGTGGTCCATTTAAATTTTTGTGGCTATTTGGGTGGACAAACGGGCAAAACCACACAAATGGGGCATTTTTGGGCCAAATCGTGTGCTAGAGCCCACGGTTTTGGGGATGGGCCCGGGGTCCGAGTGTGTTGTGGGCCAAAAATAGACCGGAGCATGCCAGGGAGGGTGGGGATCATTCCAGTATGGTCCGTTTAAATTTTCGTGGGCATTAAGTTGGACAATCGAGCGAAACATCACGAATGGGGCATTTTCGGATTAAATCAGTGTGCTATTGTCGGCGGTTTAGAAGGTGGGCCTGAGGTCTAATCGTGATGAGGGCCGAAAATCGATCGAGGCATGCCAGTGAGGTTGGGGATCATCCTAGTGTGGTCTTTTTAAATTTTCATGGACATTTGGGTGGACAAACGGGTGAAACAACACGAACGGGGCATTTTTAGGCCAAATCGATGTGCTATAGCCCACGGTTTTAGGGATGGGCCCAGGGTCCGGTCGTGCTGTGGGTTGATAATCGAGAGAGGCGTGCTTGGGAGATTGGGGATCATCCCAGTGTGGTTCGTTTAAATTTTAGTGGCCATTTGGGTGGACTAATGGGCAAAATGGCACGAACGAGGCATTTTTAGGCCAAATCAATGTGCTATAGCCCACAGTTTTGGGGTTGGGCTCGGGGTCCAGGCGTGCTATGGGACAAAAATTGATTGGGACATGCCAGGGGGTCAAGGATAGTCCCAGTGTGGTCCGTTTTAATTTTTATGTCTATTTGGGTGGACAAACAGGCGAAACGAAGTGAACGGGGAATTTTTGGGCCAAATGGTATGCTATTGCCTATGGTTTCGGGGGTGGGCCCAGGGTACGGGCGTGCTGTGTGTCTAAAATTGACTGGGCCATGCCAGGGAGGTCGTTGTTCGTCCCAGTATGGTCCGTTTAAATTTTCATGGCTATTTGGGAGGAGAGCCGGGTGAAACGACGCGAACGGGGCATTTTCAGGCCAAATTAGTGTGTTATAGCCCACAGTTTTAGGGGTGGGCCCGAGGTCCGAGCATGATGTGGGCTAAAAATTGATCGGGGCGTGCCAGGGAGGTTGGGATCGTCCTAGTATGGTCCGTTTAAATTTTCATGGTCATTTGGGTGGACAAACGGGCGAAACGGCACGAATGGGACATTTTTTGGCCAAATCGATGTATTATAGCCCACAGTTTTGGGGGTGGGCCTGGGGTACGGGTGTGCTCTGTGCTTAAAATCGACCGGAGCATGCCAGGAAGGTCGGAGATCATCCCAGTGTGGTCCGTTTAAATTTTTATGGCAATTTGGGTGGAGAAACGGGCAAAACGGCTCAAACGGGGCATTTTCAGGCCAAATCGGTGTACTATAGCCTATGGTTTTGAGGGTAGGCCCAAGGTCCATGCGTGATTTGGGTTGAAAATCGATCGAGGCATGCCAGAGATGTTAGGGATCTTCCCAGTGTGGTACGTTTAAATTTTTGTGGCCATTTGGGTAGAAAAACTGGCGAAACGGTGCGAACGGGGTATTTTCGAGCTAAATTGGTGTGCTATAGCCCACGATTATGGGGGTCGGCCTGGGGTCCGGGCGTGCTGTAGGCCAAAAATTGATCGGGGCGTGCCAAGAATGTTGGGGATTGTCCCAGTGTAGTCCTTTTAAATTTTCGTGGCCATTTGGGTTGACAAACGGGCAAAACGACGCGAACAGGGCATTTTCGGGCTATATCGGCGTGTTCTAGTCAATGGGTTTCAGGGGTGGGCCCAGTGTCCGGGCAAGCTGTGGGCCAAAAAATTGAGTGGGGCGTGCCAGGGAGGTTGGGGATCATCCCAGTATGGTCCATTTAATTATTCGTGGTTATTTGGGTGGACAAACGAGTAAAACAGCGTGAATGGGGCATTTTTATGAAAATTTGGTGTGGTATAGCCCACGGTTTTAGGGGTGGGCCCAGGGTTCGGGCGTACTGTGGGCTAAAAATTGATCAGGATGTGCCAGGGAGGTTGGGGATCGTCTCAGTGTGGTTCGTTTAATTTTTTGTGGCCATTTGGGTGGACAAACGAGTAAAATGGCGCGAATGGGGCAGTTTTGGAATAAATCGGTGTGTTATATCCCAGGATTTTGGGGATGGGCCCAGAGTTCGGGCGTGCTGTGGTCCGAAAATCGACCGGGGTGTGTCAGGGAGGTTGGGGATCATCCCAGTATGGTTCGTTTAAATTTTTGTGGCTATTTGGGTAGACAAACGGGCAAAATGGCACGAATGGAGCTTTCTTGAGCTAAATCAGTGTGCTACAGCCCATGATTTTGGGGGTGTACCCGGTGTCCGGGCGTGCTGTGGGTCAAAAATCGACTGGGGCGTGCCATGGAGCTTGAGAATCGTCCCAGTATAGTTCTTTTAAACTTTCATGGCCATTTGGGTGGACAAACAGGCGAAACGGCGTGAATGAGGCATTTTTAGGATAAATCGGTGTGCTATAGCCCACGGTTTTGGTGGTGGGCTCAAGGTGTAGGCATATTGTGGTCCAAAAATTGACCGAGGCATGCTAGGGTAGTTGGGGATCATCCCAGTATGATTTGTTTAATTATTTGTTACCATTTTGGTGGACAAACGCGTGAAACGGCACCAACGAAGATTTTTGGGCCAAATCAGTGTGCTATAGACTACGATTTTGGGGTGGGCCCGAGGTTCGGGCATTTTGTGCGCCAAAAATTAATCGGGGCATGCTAGGGAAGTTGGGGATCGTCCCAGTATGGACCATTTAAATTTTTGTGGCCATTTGGGAGGACAAACAGGCAAAATGACGCGAACGGGGCATTTTCGGGCCAAATCGGTGTGCTATAGCCCATGGTTTCAGGGGTGGGCCAGCGGTTCGGGCATGTTGTGGGTTGAAAATCGACCGAGGCATGTCCAGAAAGTTGGTGATCGTTCGAGTGTGGTCCGTTTAAATTTTTGTGGCCATTTACGTGGACAAACAAGCAAAACGGCGTGAACGAGGCATTTTTGGGCCAAATCGGTGTGCTATAGCCTCGATTTTGGAGGTGGGCCCAGGGTCCGATCGTGTTGTTGGCTGAAAATTGATCGAGGCATGCAAGGGAGGTTAGGGATTGTCGCAGTGTCATCCGTTGAAATTTTTGTGTCCATTTGGGTAGACAAACGGGTCAAACGGCGTAAACGGGGTATTTTTGGGCAAAATTAGTATGCTATAGCCCACGGTTTCGGGGTTGAGTCTGGGGTCTGGGCGTGCTGTGGGACGAATATCGACTGGGGCATGCCAGCGAGGTTAAGGATCTTTCCAGTGTGGTCCATTTAAATTTTCGTGGCCATTTGGGTGGACAAACGGGCAAAATGGCGTGAACGGGGAATTTTTCAGGCTAAATCAGTTTGCTATAGCCCACGGTTTCGGGGATGGGCCCGAGGTGCGCGCGTGCTATGGGTTAAAAATCGATCGGAGCGTGCCAGGGAGGTTGGGGATCGTCCCAGTGTGGTCCGTTTAAATTTTCTTAGCAATTTAGGCAGACAAACGGGCAAAACGGCACGAAAGGGGCATTTTTGGGCCAAATCGATGTTCTATAGACCACAGTTTTAGGGATGGCCCCTGGGTCCGGGTATGTTGTTGGCCAAAAATCGATCGGAGCATGCCAGGGAGGTTGGGGATCGTCCCAGTGTAGTTCATTTAAATTTTTGTGGTCATTTGGGTGGAAAAATTAGCGAAGCGACGCGAATAGGGAATTTTTCGAGCCAAATCGGTGTGCTATAGCCCACGATTTTGGGGGTGGGCTCGATGTCCGGGCGTGCTGTGGGTTAAAAATCGACTGGAGCGTGCCAGGGGGGTTGGGGATCATCCCAGTATGGTCCGTTTAAATTTTCTTGGCCATTTGGGTGGACAAACGGGCGAAACAGTGCGAGCGGGGCATTTTCGAGCCAAAATGGTGTGCTATAGCCCATGATTTTAGGGGTTGCCCCAGGGTTCGGGTGTGATATGGGCAAAAAATCAATCGAGGTGTGCCAGGGAGGTTGGGGATCATCCCAGTGTAGTTCGTTAAAATTTTTGTGGCTATTTGGGTGGAAAAATTGGTAAAATGACGTGAACAGAGCATTTTCGGGCTAAATCGGTGTGCTATAGCCCACGGTTTCAGGGGTGGGCCAGGTGTCCGGGGGTGCTGTCAGCTGAAAATCAATCGTTCCATGCCAGGGAGGTGGAGGATCATCCTAGTGTGGTCCATTTAAATTTTTGTGGCTATTTGTGTGGACAAACAGGCGAAATGGCACTAACGGGGCATTTTTTAGCCAAATCGGTGTGCGTTAGCCCACGGTTTCGGGGGTGGGCTCGGGGTCCAGGCATGCTGTGGGCCAAAAATCGATCTGGGAATGCCAGAGAGGTTGGGAATCATCCCAGTATGGTCCGTTTATATTTTTGTGGCTATTTGGGTGGACAAATAGGGGAAACGGCGCGAACGGCGAATTTTTGGGACATATCGGGGTGATATAGAACATGGTTTTGGGGGTGGTTCTGGGGTCCAAGCGTTTTGTGGTCCGTTAATCATTAGGGGCATGCCAGGGAAGTCCGGGATCATTCCAGTGGGGTCCATTTAAATTTTTATAGCCATTTGAGAGGACAAACGAGCGTAACGACGTGAACGGGGCATTTTCGAGCTAAATTGGTCTGCTATAACCCACGATTTTAGTGGTGGGCCACAGGTCCGGGCATGCTGTGGGTCAAAAATCGATCGAGGCGTGCCACGGAGGTTGAGGATCGTACTAGTGTGGTCCATTTAAATTTGTGGCCATTTTGGTGGACAAACGGGCAAAACTACAGGAATAGGGCATTTTTGGGCCAAATCGTGTGCTATAGCCCACGGTTTTGGGGATGGGCCCGGGGTCCGAGCGTGTTGTGGGCCAAAAATAGATCGGAACATGTCAGGAAGGGTGGGGATCATTCTAGTGTGGTCCGTTTAAATTTTCGTGGGCATTAAGTTGGACAATCAAGCGAAACAGCTTGAACAGGGCATTTTTGGGCTAACTCAGTGTGCTATTGCCGACAGTCTAGAAGGTGGGCCCGAGGTCTAACCGTGATGAGGGCCAAAAATCGATCGAGGCGTGCCAGTGGGGTTGGGGATCATCCTAGTGTGGTCTGTTTAAATTTTCATGGCCATTTGGGTGGACAAACGGGTGAAACAACACGAACGGGACATTTTTGGGCCAAATCGATGTGCTATAGCCCATGGTTTTAGGGGTGGGCCCAGGGTCCGATCGTGCTGTGGGTTGAAAATCGAGAGAGGCGTGCTTGGGATATTGGGGATCATCCCAGTGTGGTCCGTTTAAATTTTAGTGGTCATTTGGGTGGACTAATGGGCAAAATGGCGCGAATGAGGCATTTTCGGGTCAAATCAATGTGCTATAGCCCACAGTTTTGAGGGCGGGCCCGTGGCCCGGGTGTGCTATTGGCCGAGAATCCACCGAGGCATGCCAAGAGGTAGAGGATCATCCCAATATGGTTTGTTTATATTTTTGTGGCTATTTGGGTCGACAATCAGGCAAAACGGCACAAATAGGGCATTTTCGAGCCAAATCATTGTGCTATAGCTCAGGTTTTTGGGAGTGGGCCCAAGGTCCAGGCGTGTTGTGGGTCAAAAATCAACCAGGGCATGCCAGAGAGGTTGGGGATCGTTCCAGTGTGGTCCTGTTAAATTTTCGTGGCCATTTGGATAGAGAAAAAAGGGCGAAACGGCGCGAACGGGGCAATTTTAGGCCAAATCGATGTGCTATATAACTCATGGTTTCGGGGGTAGGCCCAGGGCCTGGGCGTGCTGTGGGCTGAAAATCGACCGAGGTGTGCTAGGGAGGTTGGGGATCATCTCAGTGAGGTCCGTTTAAATTTTTGTGATCATTTGTGTGGACAAACGGGCAAAATAGAGCGAACGGGGCATTTTCGAGCCAAATCGGTGTGCTATATACCCCACGATTTTGGGGGGCCCAGATTCCGGGCATGCTGTCGGCCGAGAATCGATCGGGGCATGCCAGGGAGGTTGGGGATGATCCCCATGTGGTATGTTTAAATTTTTGTGGCCATTTGGGTGGACAAATGGGTAAATCAGTGTGCAATAGCCCACGATTTTGGGACTGGGTGCGGGTGTTTTGTGGGCCAAAAATTGATCGTTGCATGCCAGAAAGGTTGGGGATCGTTCCAGTGTGGTCCATTTAAATATTTGTGGCTATCTGGCTGGAAAAATAGGCGAAACGACACAAACGGAGCATTTTTTAGCTAAATCGGTGTGCTACAACCCACGGTCTCAGGGGTGGGCCCGGGGTCTGGTCGTGCCGTCAATCGAAAATTGACCAGGGCAGGCCAGGGAGGTTGGAGATCGTCCCAGTGTGTTCCATTTAAATTTTCGTGGCCTTTTGGATGGACAAACGATTAAAACGGCGTGAACGGGGAATTTTTGGGCCAAAGAGGTATTCTATAACCCACGGTTTTGGGGGTAGGCCCGGGGTTCGGGCATGTTGTAGGCCAAAAATTGACCGAGGCAGACCAGGGAGTTTGGTGATTGTTCCAGTGTTGTCTGTTTAAATTTCCGTGGATATTTGGGTGGACAAACTGGCGAAATGACGTGAATGGGGCATTTTTGGGCCAAATCGGTGTGCTATAGCCTACGGTTTTAGGGGTAGGCCCAGGATCCGGCCGTGCTGTGGGCCAAAAATTGACCGTAGTGTTCTAGGGAGGTTGTGGATCATTTCAGTGTGGTATGTTTAAATTTTCGTCGCCATTTGGGTGGACAAATAATTGAAACAGCGAGAATGGGGCAATTTTGGGCCAAATTGGTGTGCTATAGCCAACGGGTTTGGGGGGTGGGCCCGGGCGTGATGTGATCCATAAATCGATCGGGGCATGCCAGGGAGGTTGAGGATCGTCCTAGTGTGATCCGCTAAAATTTTTATGGCCATTTGGGTGGACAAACGGGCGAAACGGCGCGAATGGGGCATTTTCAGGCCAAATTAGTGTGCTATAGCGCATGGTTTTGGAGGTGGACCCCGGGTCCAAGCGTGTTGGGGGATAAAAATTGAATGGGGCATGCCAGGGAGGTTGGAGATCGTTTCGGTGTGGTCCGTTTAAGTATTTTTGGATATTTGGGTGGGAAACGAGCGTAACGGTGCAAATGGGGCATTTTTGGCTTAAGTCGGTGTGCTATAGCCCATGGTTTTGGGGGTGGGCTGGGGTCAGGGCGTTTTGTAGGCCGAATATCGACCGGGGCATGCCAGGGATGTTGAGGATCGTCCCAGTGTGGTCTGTTTAAATTTTCATGGCCTTTTTGGTAGACTAACGGGCAAAACAGCGCGAACAGGGCGTTTTTGGGCCAAATTGGTGTGCTATAGCCCACGGTTTTATGGGTGGGCTCGGGTCCGAGTGTTCTATGGGTCGAAAATCAATCGGGGCGTGCCATGGAGGTTGGGGATTATCCCAGTGTGGTCCGTTTAAATTTTCGTCACCATTTTAGTGAACAAATAGGTGAAACGGTGCAAATGGGGTATTTTCAGGCCTAATCGGTATGCTATAGCCCACGATTTTGGGAGAAAGGACAGGGTCCGGGTGTGCTGCGAGTCCAAAATAGACCGGGGTATGACAAAGAGGTTGGGTATCATCCTATTGTGGTCCATTTAAATTTTTGTGGCCATTTGGGTGGATAAACGGGCGAAATGGCGCAAACAAGGAGTTTTCGGGCTAAATTATTGTGCTATAGCCCATGGTTTCGGGGGTGGCCTCAGGGTCCGGGCGCGCTGTGGGCCAAAAATTGGTTGGGGCATGCCAGGAAGGTTGGGGATCATCCCAGTGTAGTCCATTTAAATTTTTTGGCCACTTGGGAGAACAAACGGGCGAAACGACGTGAACGAGGTGTTTTTGGGCCAAATTGGTGTGCTATAGCCCACACTTTTAGGGCTGGGCCCAGGGTTGGGGGCTGCTGTATGCCAAAAATTGATCGTGGCGTGCCAGGGAGGTTGGGGATTATTGTAGTGTGATCCATTTAATTTTTTATGGCTATTTAGGTTGATAAACGGGTGAAACAGCGTGATGGGAAATTTTTGGGCCAAATTGGTGTGCTATAGCCCATGGTTTTGGGGGTGGGCTCGAAGTTCGGGTATGCTGTGGGTCAAAAATCGATCGAGACGTGCTAGGGAGGTTGCAGATCATCATAGTATGGTTTATTTAAACTTTCATGGCCATTTAGGTGGACAAACGGGTGAAACGGCATGAAGGAGGTATTTTCGGTCCAAATCAATGTGCTATAGCCCACGATTTTTAGGTTGGGCCCGGTGTTTGGGTATGCTGTGGGCCAAAAATCGATCGGGGCATGCCAGGGTTATTGGGGATAGTCCTAGTATGGGCCATTAAAATTTTTGTACGGGCGAAGGCGTAAACGGGGCATTTTCGGGCTAAATCGGTGTGCTATAGCCCATGATTTCGGGGGTAGGCCTGGGTTCTGAGTGTTCTATGGGCCAAAAATTGACTGGGGCATGCCAGGGAGGTCGGGATCATTTCAGTGTGGTCCATTTAAATTTTTGTGGCCATTTGGGTGGACAAATGGGCGAAACAGCGCGAATAGGGCATTTTTGGGCCAAATTGGTGTGCTATAGCTCACGGTTTTGGGGGTGGACCTGAGGTCCGAGTGCTGTGGGACAAAAATTGATCGGGGCATGCCAGGGAGGTTTGGGATCATCCCAGTGTGGTCCGTTTAAATTTTCATGGCTATTTGAGTGGACAAACGGGCGAAACGGCACGAACGGGGAATTTTTGGGTCAAATCGGTGTGCTATAGCCCACGGTTTTGGGGATGGGCCCGGGGGACTGGGCGTGCTTTGGGCCGAATATCGATCGAGGCATGATAGGAATGTTGGGGATCATCCCAGTATGGTCTGTTTAAGTTTTCATGGCCTTTTGGGTGGCAAATGGGTGAAACGACGTGAACGGGGCATTTCAGGACAAATTGGTGTCCTATAGCCCACAGTTTTGGGGTGGGTTCGGGGTTCGGGCGTGCTGCAGGTCAAAAATTGACTGGGGTGTGCCAAAGAGGTTAGGTATCATCCCAATATGGTCCGTTTAAATTTTTGTGGCCATTTGGGTGGACAAATGGGTGAAACGACGCAAACGGCGCATTTTCGAAACAAATTAGTGTGCTATAGCCCATGGTTTCAGGGGTGGGCTCGGTGTTCGGGCGTGCTGTGGGGCGAATATCCATCGGTGCATACAAGGGAGATTGGAGATCATCCCCGTGTGGTCCATTTAAATTTTCATGGTCATTTGGGTGGACAAACGGGCGAAACGGTGCGAATGGACTATTTTCGGTCCAAATTGATGCGTTGTAGCCCACAGTTTTGGGGTTGGGCCCAATTTTCGAGTGTGTTGTGGGTCAAAAATTAATCGGGGCGTGCAAGGGCAGTTGAGGATCATCCCAGTGTGGTCTATTGAAATTTTCATGGCCATATGGGTGGACAAACGGGTGAAACGGCGCCAATGAGGCATTTTTTGGCCTTTTCAATTGGTGTGTTATAGGTTACGATTTTGGCAGATGGGCCCGGGGTCTTTGCCTGTAGTGGGTCCAATATCGACCGAGGTGTGCTAGGGAGGTTGGGGATCATCCCAGTGTGGTCTGTTTAAATTTTAGTGGCCATTTGAGTGGACAAACGGGTGAAACGGCACAAATGGGACATTTTTGGGCCAAATCGGTGTTATATAGCCCACCATTTTGGGGGTGTGCCCGGGCGTGCTGTAGGCCGAATAATGATCAGGGCATGCCAGGGAGGTTGGGGTATGTCCTAGTGTGGTCCTTTTAAATTTTCATCGCTATTTGGGGGAAAACGGGCAAAGCGACGTGAACGGGGCATTTTCAGGCCAAATTGGTGTGCTACAGCCCACAATTTCAGGGGTGGGCCCGGGGTCCAAGTGTCCTATGGCTCAAAAGTTGATCAGGGCATGTCAGGGAGGTTGGGTACCATCCCAGTATGGTCCGTTTAAATTTTTGTGGCCATTTGGGTGGACAAATGGGAGAAACCGCGTGAACGGAGCATTTTTGAGTTAAATCGGTGTGCTATAGGCCACGGTTTGGGGGTGGGCCAGGGGTCCGGGCGTGTTGTGGGGCAAAAATTGATCGGGGCATGCCAGGGAGGTTGGGGATCGTCCCAGTGTGGTCCGTTTAAATTTTTGTGGCCATTTGGGTGGACAAACGGTCGAAATGGCATGAACGGGGCATTTTCAGGCCAAATCAGTATGCTATAACCCACGGTTTTAGGGGTGGGCCCAGGGTATGGGTGTGCTGCGGGCCGAATATCGATCGAGGTATGCCAGGGATGTTGGGGATCATCCTAGTATGGTTCGTTTAAATTTTCATGGCCATTTGGGTGGACTAACGGGCGAAACGGCGCAAACGGGGCTTTTTCTCTCCAAATCGATGTGCTATAGCCCACAGTTTTTGGTGATAAATATTAGGATTTTTTGGTAATTCTGAGATTAGAATTTATGTCAGTTGGTTACAAACAATAGGCGTACCTACTTTGGTTTGCTTGAGAAAGAAATCATAAACAATAGGAAGTGAATTATCAACAGGGACTCGGAAAGGCTTCGTTTAATAATCAGCGCTGTAACAAGGTTGATTAACCTGAGGTAAAATCTGGGAAATGAGTTACGATTCCCTAAGTCTGAGAGGATTAGGAAATTAGACGCTCGAATAGGTCGAGAGACATTTGAGCATATCATCGATAAAGATAGCTTGTCATCCTAACCACCGTGAGAACGTTGAGTTAATGGTAGCATCTGTCATGTTCCGTAAGCCCTAGTGAACATAATCATGGTTATCTCATAAAATATTGGTTACTAATATTAAGTTCAACGTGATAAACAATTTTCTGCAAAACTAAAGCCACCATTTTAGGAAACAGTAAACTACCAGTGAATTAAATCGTAAACAACTTGAGTTCACACCCTATTCCCTGTGGGATTCGACCCCAACCTAGTTGGGTTTTATATTGACAACGATCGCTTACACCCATTCAAGAGTGTAATTTTGAGCGTTATCACCCATGTCCTCACCGGTAACAACCTTTCCTCCATCTAACCTCACTACCCCACCAGAACAACCAGATTTAAACCCTCTTATGGCGATAGACCCCTCCCCCATGCGTGCTCTCTTTGTTGAGACTGTCAAAGGTTCTATCCCCTTTCCCTCCTAATCGGATCCCCTTCAAGTGGAGTCTCTTATTGAAGAGAATGTGCAGGACGTGAGCGATGTAATTCACCTGTCTCAAGATGATAAGCAACGTCTATATGCCCCTTGGAAATTCTCAATTATTATCAAATTAGTGGGAAAAAAACTCAACCATATCTATCTAAAGAAGAAATTAGCAGATCAATGGAAACTGCAAACTGATTTCTCCCTCATAGACCTAGAATTTGAATTCTTCACAGTCAAATTCTCTGACGAAGAATCGCAAAGGAAAATTATTCACAAGGGCCCATGGTTCGTAGCTGGATCTTATATGTCAGTTAGAATATGGGAACCAAACTTTGTCCCTAAAAATTCTCAGATCGAATCCACAGCTATTTGGGTTCTTCTACCCCATTTTTCCATAGAATTTTACGATTCCAATCTGCTATAAAGATTTGGGAGAAAGATTTGCCAGCTTCTAAAATTAGACGCTTGCACCTCAGCCACCCTTAGAGGAAGGTACACCCGAATTTGTTTCCAAGTACCAATGAATACGCCCCAAAGATCCTCAGTTAGAATCGGCACTCACAACCAATAACTTCACTATAAGGGTGAAGGTCTTCTGTGTAAAAGTTATGGCAAACAAGGACACACCACAGAACAATGCTCCATCCAAGATGCAAAGATCCATGAGCAATATCAGTCCACAGAACCAGGTAGGTCTTTAACCGATGAATGGAACACGGTATCCTTCAATCTTAGAAGAAAAGGCCCTCTCAAGCAAGGTATGTCTCAAATCCACCACGCCAAGGTTAAAACCTTCGATTCGGTATCAGGTAAGTTCCTCGAACCCCACATCGTTGATCAATACAAAGCCGACCACCAGATCCCTCCGGCCAGCAACGACAAAGTTAAGGACAAAATAACCTCTGCCAAAGTCGACATCCCCAATGAGCTAGGTCGGCAAGTCAACACTGACTTTAGACCTTCCCATTATCCTTCAAATCTAAAAACAAGGCCCACTCCCAAAATAGGAAAAGGCCTCTGAACGAAATGAGTAAACAATCTGTCGATATATTGGGCATAAACTTTTCTCAGTCCAACATCAACATTGATGCCCAGCCCAAAGGGTTTGAATTAAAATCCAAACCTGGTGGCCCTAATAATTTGGCTTCTACCTTATTATTGGTAAATAAGTCAATTAAGCCTGCTCATTTCTCTCTCTGTTACTTTTCATCTAGAACCCAAACGCCAACACTCCAAGCTAGCATTTTGTCGGCTCCCATCAATCATTCAACTGTCAATTCCAAGTCTGTTGCATTAAATGCACAACAAGAGTACAATGATGAGAGCTTTAAAAGTATTCCAACAGTCTCCTCTATAAATACCAGCCCTGTTACTAGTTATACCACCACTCTTGTGGAAACTAGCATCAAGGAACAAAAATAACAATGGACAATCCCAACCCAATTCCACTAGCTCCAGTCATCTTCACCACAAAACTATTAAAAATGACCCACCATCTGACATCTTGGTAGGAGCTATGTCTGTCTCAATAGACTGTTCCCCTAAAACTAACATGAAATGGTCAACCATTCCTTATACTGATTCAGGACCCACATTACTTAGCACAAGTCATAATGGAAGGCCTGAACCAGGGTATACTTCAGTACGGCCAGAACCTGTGGATGGTAACTCTTATGAGCATTGTCAACCAGCCCCATCAGACCACCATCAATTCCCTCATAATCTCAGAGGAACTGAATAATATGGCCATGAGTCTACCTTCTTTCCTCCAAAAATGCTAGAACTTCTGAAGAAGGCCCCATCTTTTGTAAGAACCTCTGAGGATCACCTCCTAATTCCATCTCTATTCCCCCTACAACCCCCCTCTCACTACAAATAGAGGTAAAAATACTAAAAAAAGCCAAAACAATGGAGACTCTGTAAGAGAACAATAGGAAAATGGAAAAAATACTGGCATCTCTATAGGTACTAAGAGCAGAGGTGGTGTTACTAGGAAATCCTATCAATTAAATCTTCGAGGACCTTATCAGCGAGCTGCTAATAGTCCCCCTACCCCCAAAATTTACCAAATTTAACTTAGAGATCAAAATACCGGGTCCAGGGATCTTTTACTCCTCCAAGGTAACCCCAACCTCCAAGAAAAGAAAGAAACCAATGACATCCCCATCCTATCCAATGGACAAGGGGAAACGCATCTTAGAGACCCCTCACCACCCCAATCCCCCCTAATAATAACAGGAATAATATGGAATGTTAGAGGTGATAACCCTGAATTTAGAAGGCATTGTCAATTTACGGTTAACATCCACAAGCCTTCAATCCTTGCTATCCTTGAGACCAGAATGGCTGACCATAAAGCCATTGCTAAAACTCTTGGCTTCAACTGTCAAATCTAATTCCATACGACTGGCTCCTCTGGGGCATTGTTATCATGTGGGATAATTCTGCTTTAGGCATCTAAGATATTGCCATCCTTCCCCAGGACATTCATGTAGCTGTCAAGGTAATTAAACCCCCCTCCTCCTCTTGGCATTTTACTATTGTTTATGCTAGTAATAGTTATGAGATTAGGCAAAACCTTTGGGCCAACTTGACCCACTTCTCTGAATCCAATGAGGATTTCCCCTGGCTTATATGTGGTGACTTTAATGAAGTCCTTAAAGCCTCAAAGAATATTGGTGGTAATAGCAACAATATAGCTAGGGTCACCTCTTTCTCTGATTACCTCAACCACTGTAAGCTAATGGACCTTAGCTTCAAGGGTAGCAAGTATACCAAGACTAACAAGAGATACAAGAACAGAAAGGATCTTATTATGGAGAGACTAGATAGATGCCTAGCCAATGAGGCTTGGATCCACATGTTTGTTGAGTCTTCTGTTACTCACTTGCCCAGGATCCACTCTGACCACTGCTCTATCTTCATTAGACTTGTTAAACCCCCTCTCCCTTAAGATAGACCTTTTAGAATTAAGTCTATCTGGTGTTCCCACCCCACCTTCTCCCAAATGGTCTCAAATAACTTTGTCCATGGCATCCCTCTTTCTGAGGTAATCCCCCAATTTAAGAGCAATGCCAAAGTTTGGAACAAAGAAGTGTTTGGTAACATCTTTCGTCATAAAAGAAGGATCCTTACTAGATTAGCTGGCATACAAAAATCTAGATCTTATCCCTCTAGCTTCTTTTTGCAAGACCAAGAAAAGAGTCTAACACAAAGAATTCAGCTATATCTTTGAGCAAGAGCAAGGATTCTGGAGACTTAAGTCTAGGATTACTTGGCTGGCTGAAGGAGATGCCAACACTAGGTTCTTTCATACCTCCACCCTAAACAGGAGTAGAAGGAACATAATTAATGATATCAAGGATGATAATGATAACTGGTTCTATTCCCTCAATGATATCAATAATTATATCCTCTCCTTCTACAGAAACCTATTCCATACTGAACACCAATACTTTTACATAGCTCTGCAAAGAAACCTCTCTTCCAGAGGCTCCATCAGAATTGAGGACCATGACCTCTTGGATAGCATCCCCTCTCCCCAGGATATCAAGGATATTATTTTCTCTTTCAAACTTTATAAAGCCCTAGGTCCTAATGGCCCCCAACCTTTCTTCTACCAGAAGTACTGGGGCACTTTGAGCTATGTTGTTACCCAATTTTATATGAACACCTTCACCTCTAGTCATTTGGAGCCTAAGGTAAATACCAATTACTTTTCTCATCCCTAAATGCCCCAATGCTAGTAACCTCAAGAACTTCAGACCTATTGGTTTGTGCAACACCCAGTATAAGATTATTACTAAAATAATAACCCAGAGATTAAAGCCCTTCCTAGCCTCTATCATTAGTAGTAGTCAGGGTAGCTTCCTTCCCAATAGAAAAACCTCTGACAATGCTATTATTTTTCAAGAGGTTATTAATCATTTCTAAAAGATGAAAGGGAAAAAAACCAACATGGTCCTCAAGATTGACCTAGAGAAGGCCTTTGAAAGACTTGAGTGGTCCTTCATTAGACAGACTCTCCATTTCTTTAACTTCCCCCCTAAGCTCACCTCCCTCATCATGTCTTGCATTTCTTCCTCCTTTATATTTGTTCTAGTTAATAGGGGTAAAACTGATTTCTTCTACCCCACCAGGGGCATCTAACAAGGGAACCCTATCTTCCTCTACCTTTTCATTATGTGTATGGAACTTTTGTCCAGAAGTATAGACTATAAAGTTGACACTCTTAACTGACTCCCTATTTTCATCAGTAAGAGAAGGCCTAGGCTCTCCCATATATTCTTTACTGATGATCTCACCCTTTTCTCTAAGGCAAATATATCCCGTGCCTCCATTATCAATAGGGTCCTAAATTTCTTTAATCTCCACTCTGGTCAGAAGATTAATCATGCCAAATCCAAAATTGTCTTTTCCACCAACTGCAATCCTTTGGGAAATATCTTGGTTTGCCAATCCTCCAATCCCAACCTTGTAATAATGATTTCCACTTTATGATTGACAACCAGAACAACAAGTTGGCTGGGTGGAAATTAAGTTTATGAACCTCTTTGTCAAAGTCACCCTTGCTAAGTCCTCCCTCAGAAGTATCCCTGCTCATGTCATGCAATTCGTAGGCCTCCCTAGTAGAATCCTGAATCTTATAGACAAAATTCAGAGGAATTTTATATGGGATCTACTAAAGAAAAGAAAAAATGCACATGGTCAGCTGGGATACCCTAACTAAGCCTAAGAAAAATGGTGGCCTTGGGCTCCACAAAGCTAAAGTTAGGAATGATACAATGCTCATTATCTTGGCTTGTAGATTCTCCTAAAGCAAGGACAGCCTTTGGAAGCAGCTTATGAGGTCTAAATATGGGACTCTCTCCCCCCTATGTAGACCGAATGCCTTTAGGACTTGGAAAAATATTTCACAAGGTTGGGGTAACTGCATCCTTGGAGACAAATGGGTTATCCATAAAGGGACCAATATTAGTTTCTGGTTTGATAGATGGATCCCAAACTTTGAATCCCTAAGGAGCTTAATTAAGGGCCCTCTAAGTTTGGACCAATCTAAGCTCAAAGTGTCTGAAATCTGGAAGGAGGGAACTTGGGATTTCTCTATACTTTTC
The DNA here is from genome assembly GCF_002878395.1 of Capsicum annuum. Classification (NCBI taxonomy): domain Eukaryota; kingdom Viridiplantae; phylum Streptophyta; class Magnoliopsida; order Solanales; family Solanaceae; genus Capsicum; species Capsicum annuum. The sequence continues at coordinate 6,348,745 of NC_061120.1, read as the reverse complement.
CCTTGAATCCCCAACCATATCACTAATGGTATCCAATACTCCTTCCATCACAATCCCAGGTTGCAAAAGGACAAAATGATCTGCAGCCTTACCAGCAATGGTTATACTCCAGTAAAAGTTCCTACAGCCTAATCTCCAACTTAACCGAGCCTAAGGAGTCATACTCTAATATCAAATTCAGTTGGATCTAGAGAACTCACTATCCCCCCAAAATTAAATTTTTCCTTTGGCTAGATCATCACAACAGCCTCCCTACCAAAGCTGTTCTGCACAAAAGGGGTATTCCTATTTCCCCTCAGTGCGATGTTTGTAACCACCGCTTGGAAGATATCACCCACCTCCTCTTTGAGTGCCCTATCAATTTGGAGTTTTGTCTAATCCTTTTTCTAAGAACCAGAGGGGTTTCTCTATCACCTTTACTGATCTAAACCCTGATTGCTGGTATAATATCTGGTCTAAACTTAGGCATAAAAATTTTGACCATATATTGGACTGGTATACCCTTCTACCCTTCTGTCTATAGTCTATCTAAAAAAATAGAAAACATAACTTCTTTGACAAGAAAAAGAACAAGACTAGCTTCCTCCAGGCTTATGCTGAGGTTGTTGAATACAAAATTGCAGTGTGTAATACTCCTACTCATACCACTCTCTCCCAGATCTTTGTAGGTTGGATCCCCCTCCCTACAATCATTATAAACTCAACACTGATGGATTCTGTCTTGGTAACCCCGGTAAAGGTGGTATTGGTGGTGTAATCTGGAATACTTTGAAGGCTGGGTCATGGGCTTCTCCAAAAGCTTCCAATGGGCAACTAACAACCAAATGGAACTATTAGCCCTTAGAGAAGGTCTTCAAATTATCGAGGATCACCAACTTACTCCTGTTGTAATCAATATTGATTTCAATGAGGTAGTCTCTATGCTACAGTCTGGTAACTTACATTACAACACTATTATTGATGAATGCAGTTTAAGACTAGGAAGAATCGAAAATCCCCAAGTAGTCCATTGCTTTAGGGAGCAGAATAATGTTGTGGATGTAATGGCAAGAAAGGGAGCAGCGGATGCAGTAGACCTGACCACTAATGTTTTTGAAGTTCCCTAGTGTGTGCACAACAATCGTTATGGGCAGACATCACGGGAACTCTTTTTGCTAGGAGTTGTAAAAACACCTCAAACTCTATTACGGGAAATGTCCCCAAATCTTTTGTACTTAATCCGAATTAAACCGGTACTCTTGGTTTTCTTTAATTAATGCAGCTTCTTCTTAACAAAAAAAAAATAGAAAAATCTCATAACATGAATACTAAAGTATTAGGTAAACTCTCATTTTATATTTCAAAATTTAATTAAGGCAAAAGAAGGAAAAACTAATATTATTTGTGCATATATAGACAAAACTTGAGATTTTACTTTGAAATTATTTTTGCGATAAGTAAACAATTTAAGTAGCTTAAACCTATTTGTAGAAACTCAATAAATTTTTAATTCAAATGATGTACTATAAATCAAATTATTGTCAATAAGGAAAAATTAAAAATAAAATTACTTTTCCTAATCCATGGTGCATGGTAATCCGTAGCATGAGTAAAGAGTTAAGTAAACTTCCATGATATTTAATTAAAACGACAAAGAAGGAAAAGATGTTATCTTCCATATATATTATAAATCAGAGACGAAACATCTATTGAGAAGTCACGTGGCAATTTTTAAGACAAAATTAATAATAATGTAATAAAATTTTTAAATTATTTGAATATTAAAATGCATTATCCTTTATTTAAAAAATAAATAAATCATTAGCTTAAAAATAGAAATTCATGGTTGAAGAGTTCTGAATAGACTTTTACTCTTTCATAAACTTATCTCTTTTAAAATTTAAGTTATATAATATATTTAAATATAATTTATTTAAATATTAAATTAAAGATGAAACTATAATAATAATAACAACAACAACAACAATAATAAATATAATAATGATAATGATACTACTACTACTAATAATAATATTATAATCAATAGCGTAGACGTAGTAATAATAGTAGTAGCACGTGGGTTGGTATCGTTGCCAGTGAAAAAAAAAAGAGAAAGACCCCTTTCTCACTACCTCCTCTTATCCTTAGCATCGATCATAGCCATGGATCCTACCTTAACTCCGTCGCTACTACCAAACCCCCCAATATCGGGATCCCCTACTGACATAGTCATGGAAGAAACCCCCTTACCTCTAATCTCATACAAAGAGGCCACCATAGGAAAAATCATATCCCCTAATCTAGTCATAGATTTGGGGGCACCAGTTAAGGAAATTAACATTGGAACCTTCGATCGAGGCATCCTATTGACGGACGTGGAAAAATGGAGGTTGTATGCCCCTTAGATCAACTCAGTCATAGTTAAACCTGTCAATACAAAATTCAATCACCAATTTCTGAAAAGAAAATTAGAAGCACTCTGGAATTTGAAAGAATCTTTTTCACTCATATATCTAGGGATGGGGTTCTACACTACAAAAATTGCTACGGAGGAAAGCCAATCCTCAATCCTACAAGGAGGACCTTGGTTCATTGCGGGCACCTTTGTCTCCGTTCGAAAATGGGAACCCAATTTTGTGCCGGCTAAATCAAAGGTGGACTCTACAACCATATGGGTGAGATTGCCACAGCTACCAACAGAGTTATACGACGCCCTTATTCTGCAACGGATAGGCAATGAGATCGGGCAACTCCTGAAGGTCGATGCATGCACCTCGACTGCACTTTGGGGAAGGTACGTAAGGATTTGTGTGCAAATACCCCTTGAGATTCCAGTGGCTACTTCTGTCACCATCAACCAACATAGCCAGCCGAGGGTTTTTTGTGTAAAAATTGAGAGAGATTAGGCCACACATCTTCTCTCTACTCATACCTTCTCAGATCGATGCCTAAAGGGCCAAGTAGAACGGATGAAACTAATCAAGCACCCAGTGAACCGGAGCATTCTATACTAGTTGTAGATAATTTGCTAGATTGGAAAACTATCCAATTCACCAGGAAGAACAAGCCGACAACACCGCCACCTCACACAAACCCCAAAGACCCATCCATCGTCAAGGTTAAAACCTTTGATGCGGTGACAGATAAGTTTCTAAACCCTACTCATCCTATTGCGACACCGAATAAGTCTCTCCCTCTATCCTCTGAGACTTCCTAGATAGGGCCAGCCTAGTGCCAAATCTCCAAGCCCATCCTCCCTTCCCTGGGTAAGTTGGCCTCAAAATCGAACAATAGCCCACTCAAAGAAAAAGCCCACCAAAGTAAGGCTTCCGGATACCTTCAGATATACTTAGGCCCAAATATTCCCAGCCCATCTCTTACAAATCCCCTCACCCCTAAAATTAAACCCAATTCTCTGCTATTCGAGGATAAATTAAATGAAGCCCACACTGGTGGGCCATCTTACTTACACACTGGCACAAGCAATTATGAGCATTCTCTTACACCTGTGGGAGACCTTTCCACTTCTCACAGGGATGTGACTGAAAGTGTCTTAGCTTTAGACAAGGCATTTAATGCTGGTGGAGTTCCCCATGGAAAGCCTCCTCGACTGCCTTCCCCTGCCTCCTCTCAAGTTATCTATACTAAGGCTATGACCGCAGAGCTTTCTAAAGAAAGCTTTGATGGAAGCACCAAGTATCAAACAAATAACCATCACCACAACCCCAATACCTCAGGACCACCAACCAACTTTCTAGTTGGAAGTTTGCCTTTCCAACCAAACAATCCCACTTCATCTAGAATGGGAAGGGAGGCAAGTTACAATTCTAATCCAGGATCCTCAATACCTGGCCCAGCTAGCCATGGTAAGCCTGAACCAGGGCCTACAGACTTATGGGCCCAACGTATAGATGGCCACCCTGTTCCACGTGATCAACTCGCCAGTTCAAGAGGAGCTGAATACAGAATCCTTAGCAACCAACCATAATGAACCAGCTCAGTATGGGTCTTCCCTTCTTTCCATCTCATGACCCTATAATGATGCTATTGGGACCAGTATTTGCACCTTCTTTTGTGGAGAAAATGGCCCCATCTCACATTAGAAAGGATAGAGAAGGTGACTACATTGGAGGCCCTGAAAGCAAGCAATAAGGACATGGAGGATTTCCTATCCAACCTCAGGGTGCCAAGAACAGAAATCCCCAATCTAGCAGATCCGCTAAGTCTAGAGTTCACAGAACCTGTTCAGGAGATAGTGATCATCCCGTTACCTCTAGGGCTAGCAGGACTAGGAATAAAAATAAGTCCAAAAAACCCTATAATAGAAGAGACCACCAAGGTCATACTTTACTCACTCAGTAGGAAAAGAAAGACTTCCTCTGGGACATCCACCTCCAACCCCAAGGAGAAGGACAAGGTGGCTATGATGGAAACTCACCACCCCCTACACTCCAAGATAAAGAACTACATAGTGTGGAATACCGGGGGCCCAAGAATGCTGAGTTTAGAAAGCATTGTAAGGCCATGGTTAACATGCACAAACCATGCATCCTTGCTCTGCTGGAAACTCAGATGAATGAGCATCAGGATCTCTATGAGTAGCTAGGCTACCATCACTATATATAGTCTGACGCTAATGGAAACTCCGGAGGTATTCTCATCATGTGGAACGATGACTCTATCTCCATCTCTTCTATTTTCATCTCCCCTCAAGTTATTAATGCTAAAGTCAAGATACACTTCTCTCCCTCTTTCTGGTTTCTTAGTGTTATCTATGCTAGTATAGACTTCCAGTCTAGACTTGATCTCTGGGACCAGCTCTCTTCTTTCTCTGACACCATCTTTCCTAAAGGCAAGAGCTGATTAGTTGAGGGGGACTTCAATGAAGTCCTAAGGTCTTCTAAAAAGTTTGGAGGATCCATAATTAACATGAATAGGGTTAACCTTTTTATGAATTTCTTAAATTACTGTAATCTCATTGATTTAGGCTTTAGGGGTAGCAAATACACTTGGTCTAATATGAGATATAAAAATAGGCAATGCCTCATCCTTGAAAGACTAGATAGGTGCCTTGCCAATGATGAGTGGATACATCTCTACCCCGATGCCACCATCACTCATCTCCCTAGAACCTACTTTAATCATTCCCCCCTCCTCTTTAATGTGGGTTCTTTTACTAACAATCAGATAAAACCCTTCAGGGTGGAGTCCATATGGCTCAGTCACCAGGACTTTCCTAATCTTATAAAAGACTCCTTCCTGGATTGCAGTTGTATTACTGAGGCCACCAATGCATTAGGGAATAAGGCTATGCATTAGGATAGCTGGCATTCAAAGATCCCCAAATCACCCTACCAGCCCCTTTCTCCAGGGGTTGGAGAAAAATCTTCTAAGAGAGTACAACCAGGTTCTGACTTGGGAGCCTAAATTCTGGAAGCTCAAGTTCAGAATCTCATGGCTTATGGAGAAAGACTCCTACTCTAGATTCTTTCATACTTCTACCCTCAATAGAAGGAGAAGAAATAGAATCAACCCCTCATGGATGAAGGAGGCATCTGGAATTACAACCATGCTGACATTGAGAAGCTGGTGTCCTCCTACTATGCCAACCTTTTCACCTCTGAGCACTCTCTGGGTTACTATGTCACTTAGGCCAACCTCTCAATCTCTGGGAACATTGACACCCTCCACCATGAAGCCCTCCAAGCTATTCTCTCCATGGTAGAGGTGAAGAAAACTATTTTCTTCTTTAAACCCAATAAAGCCCCTGGGCCAGATGGGCTTCACCCCTTCATGTACCAAAAGTTTTGGGACATAATGGGCCCTCCCATTGTTAAATTTTGCCAGGAAACCTTCACTTCCTACTCCATGGACCCCCTTGTCAACTCTACCTATATTTGCCTCATCCCCAAAAGTAGGAATGCCACCACCCTTAAGAACTTCAGACCCATTGGTCTTTGTAATACTTAATATAAGCTCATAACTAAGATTATAACCAACAAGTTGAAACCTTTCTTAGCTAATATCATTGGCCCTGGCCAAGCTAGCTTTATGGCCAATAGGAGGGCATCTAATAATGCCATCATTGTCCAAGAGTATATCAATCACCTCTCTAAGATAAAAGGTAAAAAAGCTAACATTATCCTCAAAATTTATCTTGGAAAAGCTTTTGACAGACTTGAATGGTCTTTCATTAGACAGGCCCTCTTTTTCTTTAACTTTCCTCCTAAACTCATCAAGCTTATCCTCTCTTACATCTCTTTTTCTTCTATCTCTATTCTTATCAATGGTGGGAAAACTACTAGCTTCACCCCTTCTAGGTGCATCAGACAAGGTGGCCCAATGTCTCCTGACCTTTTTCATTCTTTGCATGGAAATGCTATCTAGAAGAATCAACCATGAGATTGATATCCTTAATTGGACCCCACTCTCTATCTCAACAAGAGGTCACCCTGTTTCCCATCTCTTCTTTGCTGATGGCCTCACCGTTTTTGGTCGAGCTGACTCCAAAAACTGTCTCACTATTAATAGAACCCTCCAGCTGTTCAATGCCCACTCTGGCCAAAGAACTAATCTTTCCAAGTCTAAGGCTATCTTCTCTGCTAAATGCCCATCATCAGCCTAGGACTAACCATAAATTTTATAGTTGGATCTGGAAACTTAGGGTTCCCAATAAGATCAAGACCTTCATCTGGATCTTGCAACACAATAGCCTCCCCACCAACCTCACTCTTACCAAAAGAGGTCTAAACATCACTCCCAATTATCATAGCTATGATAATAGTCAGGAGGACCAGCATCACATCTTTTCTGGGTGTCGGGTTGCCAGAACCTTCTGGAACCAACTCATACACAATTACAAAGGCCCTTGCATCTAAACCCTACCCTTTTGACACCACTAATTGGCATTCCATTTGGAAAAATCTGAGTAAGGATTATTTTGATCAAAACACCCCCGGGATACTTTAATCCTTTTTTGTCTTTAGCACCTCTGGAAAATCGAAAATAGCAAGAACTTTAAAAGTGGCAACTCCATCCCTAATTTCAGCACTCCTCATGCTGAAGCTGTGGAATTCCACCACCTGGGTAATTATACCATCCAGCAGCCTAGAGTCAGCATCTCCATCAAATGGCAATCTCCTACCGCCAACCCCTACAAGCTCAACACTGATGGGTCCTGCCTTGGGAACCCAGGTAGAGGAGATATAGGGGGAGTCATTAGGAATAGTAGGGAGGACTGGGTAGTGGGTTTTAGCGGAGGCTTCACCCATGCTACCAACAACCTCATGGAACTCCTTGCCCTCAAGCATGGTCTTCACCTTGCTTTAGACCAAAATCTAATTCCTTTGGATATCTGCATTGACTCTCTCCAGGTGATTAACATGTTGAATAATGAGAACTTACTTTATAATTCAATTATTTTGGAATGCAGATCTTTACTAGAGAAAATGGGGAATCCTCCGGTGTATCGCACATACAGGGAACAGAATAGAGTTGCAGACTCTTTGGCGAAGCTAGGCTCCAACAAAGGCTGGTTCAAAAGGATACATATTTTTGCTACTCCTCCACCTAGTATAGGACTAACTTTTTGGGAAAATTACAAGGGAAAAACTCTCTCACGCCTTGTACCTAGTAGTATAAACTTGGATCATACCTCGCATATTTTGTACCAGACTAGCTCTGGATTTTAACCAACTATCTTTATTTATTTACTTAATGCCCTTCTATTTCACAAAAAAAAGTAGTAGCACATAATAGGCATAACAGTGACAACAATAACAACAACAACAATAATAATAATGGTGGTGGTGGTTATAGTAGTAGTAGTGCTGCTAGTAGTAGCAGTCGTGATAATAGTAGTGGTGGTGGTGGAAGTAGCAGTAGTGATAGTAGTAGTAGTCGTACTACTACTACTACTAACCACAACAACAACAACAACAACAACAATAATAATAATAATAATAATAATAATAATATAGAAGTAGTAATAGAAGTAGTAGCGCGAAGCAAGCGTAGTAGTGATGATGATGATGATGATAATAATATAATAATAATAATAATAGTAGTAGTGGTGGTGGTGGTAGTGGTGGTGGTGGTAGTGGAAGTAGCAGTGGTAAAAACAATAGTAGCGGTGGCAGTGGGAGTAATAGGAGTGATAGTAATGGTAGTTACAGTAGTAGCGGTAGCAGTGATAGTAGTGGTAATGGAAATAGTGGCATGAGTAGTGGTGGTAATGCCAGTGGCGGAAGTGGTAATAGTGATGGTGGTAGTGGTGGTGGAAGTCGCAATAGTTGTAGTAATAGTGATAGTAGTAGTAGTGGTGATGGTGGTGATATTTGTAGTAGTAGTGATGATAGTGGAGTATTAGTCGTAGTAATGGTAGTCGTAGTAGTAGTAGTCGTCATAGTCGCAGTCATAGTCATAGTCGTAGTCATAGTCATAGTCGTAGTCTTAGTCGTCGCCATAGTAGTAGTCGTAGTAGTAATAATAATAGTAGCAGTAACAGTAATTGCAACAGTAGACAAAAAGAATTGTACAGGGCCACATTTCTGTCCGATAGGTTAGTAATCGAATATTTAACAGTACGACTAGAGAGTGTCCTCGAGCTATCACCTATTACACTTTTAACAACAAAAGAGGGCATGGATGGCGCAATCTATGAATACTGCCTTAGTCTCTTTCTTTGCGAACAGATCTTCTACCGCAATCTACTTTGCTAATAGATCCGCTACTGCAATTTGCATCCACTAGGAACTTCCTGTATTCAACAACAACATTGTGATACAACGGGTGATCGTTAGCCAACATATGAATAATGACAGTCGAGTTTGTTTCAATGATTAGGGGTTTAGTGTTGTTGGTTTTAGCTATAATCATTCCCCTTCTTAAGACTATGTGTATTGATGGTACTAAACATCTTTATCTTATACCTGCATTGATAAAGTATAAACACGTGTTATGATACTAAATCAATTGATGTAATGATAATTCATTAATATGTATTATTACCTTATATTAACTATTACAAATTTACATAATTTAGTTTAGTATAGGCATCCCATACAAATAAATACTTATTCCCCATGATATTTTTATTATAAAAAGAGTTATTAATGATCAAAAGTATATTTAAAATATTTTATCTTTTTTATTTTCATACTTAAAGTTAATTGGTGTGGAGTTTCTGATATGAATTATTATTTATAAAAACACAACTCAACTATCAATTGTTCCTTTTTTTTTATCTAAAATATCACCATCGTTAAAGTAAGAAAAGAAAATAATTGATAATTAAGATGTCTTTTGATAAATAATTAGTAATAGTACAAACGAAAAACACACACCTACCGATTCTGATGTAACATTCAAAAAAAAAAAATGACATACTTCACATCTGTCTTTAACCGTTTCACTCTTATAAAAAAATGAAGAAAAAAACACTCAATGATGTAGCTTAGTGGTTAATAATGCAGGTTGAATATTAAGTGATTTCTTTTCATATATTCTAACTTTAATAAATAGAATATCTCGTTACTGGTGGGAAATAAACGATATCTCGTGAAATTAGTTGAGGTGCGAGCAAGTTGATCTGGGCAGAATCTATATAAGGGGTCGTTTGGTATGAGGTATAAGAAATAAATAGTTCGGATAAATGAATATTATTTTATCTCATGTTTGATTGGAGGTATTAGTTAGTACCAAATTTACTTATTTCATCATTTATACTATAGTAATGGAATAAGTTATCTCATATACATGACAGAAAAACTAATTTCGAGATAGCTAATCCCGTGATAACTCTTTTCTGACCAAACAACCCCTAAAGATCTAATTTACCTTTGTAACTTTTTTTTTTCCTTTTTCTTTTTCCAAGATGGCTGTGGCTTTATTCCCTTTGTTGACAGAAATGGGCACCATAATAAGTCTTTAATTTGAAAAAAAACTCACATTTTCATTTTCATGGTCAACAATTATACATTTAATTTACATGCAACAATTATTATTATATTTATTATTTATTATTATTAATAATAATTTTATTCATATGAATATTCATTATCCAACACTTTCTTTGTACATATTGGTGGATCAGCTTTTCATTTTATATTTATTATTATTATTTTAACAAACCCAATAAGGTTCTTGTTCAAACCCTAAACTATCACAAATCTTGAACTTGCAAGATCGACTCTTTTTCAATATTTTTTTGTTTTTTGCCAAGAATTCAAAAGGGGTTTCTGATAATTGAATTTCTGAGGTGGGTTTTGATTTTTATAGTATAAAGTTTTGTGCTTTGTATGATTTTTATTTGTTTAATTTATATTTGAAAATTCAAGATTTTGGAAATGTTGTATTTGTATATTGTGATATAGTTTACAGATCATATTTTTTGTCTGATTTGTTTCAATTAGCGTTTTTTTTCTTTATATTTTTGCATGTGATTTGGATTTATGGTCTGTGACTGATTTGGAAATGTGTATCTTTATGAGGTAGGGGTAAGGTTTGCATACAGTCTAGCGTCTCTGGACCCCACTTGTGGGATTACACTGTGTATGTTGTTGTTATGTTACGTTACGCGGATTCTCCAAAATGTACTACTTTTGGAGTATCCAACATTCACCTGTGGATATTTTTGAAGAGTCCGAGCAACATAGGTTCATAGGTTCATATTGACTGATCTCCTACTAGTTTGGGACTGAGGCGTTATTGTTTGTTTAATTTATCTGAAAATCAAGATTTTGAATGTTGTATTTGTATATTGTGATGTAGTTCAAAGATCATATTTTTTCGCTTGTTACTTTATATGGATATGATCTGGTACAGTCTAGCGTCTTTCAACCCCACTTGTGGGATTACAGTGGGTATGTTGTTGTTATGTTACGCGGATTCTCCAAAATGTACTACTTTTGGAGTATCCACCATGCACTTGTTGATATTTTTGAAGAGTCCGAGCAGCATAGGTTCATACAGACTGATCCTACTAGTTTGGGATTGAGGCTTTATTGTTTGTTTAATTTAACTGAAACTCAAGATTTTGGAATGGTGTATTTGTATATTGTGATGTAGTTCAAAGATCATATTTTTTCGCTTGTTACTTTATATGGATATGGTCTGGTACAGTCTAGCGTCTTTCAACCCCACTTGTGGGATTACACTGGGTATGTTGTTGTTATGTTATGCGGATTCTCCAAAATGTACTACTTTTGGAGTATCCAACATGCACTTGTTGATATTTTTGAAGAGTCCGAGCAACATAGGTTCATACAGACTGATCCTACTAGTTTGGGATTGAGGCATTATTGTTTGTTTAATTTAACTGAAAATCAAGATTTTGGAATGGCGTATTTGTATATTGTGATGTAGTTTCAAGATCATTTTTTTCGGTTGTTACTTTATATGGGTAAGGTCTGCATACAGTCTAGCGCCTCCGGACACCACTTGTGGGATTGCACTGGGTGTGTTGTTGTTTACATTCTCCAAAATGTACTACTTTTGGAGTATCCGACATGCACCTGTAGATATTTTTGACTAGTCCGAGTAACATAGGTTCATATAAACTGATCCTACTAGTTTGGGACTGAGGCGTTATTGTTTGTTTAATTTATCTGAAAATCAAGAATTTGAATGTTGTATTTGTATATTGTGATGTAGATCAAAGATCATATTTTTTCGCTTGTTACTTTATATGGGTAAGGTCTGGTACAGTCTAGCATCTTTGGACCCCACTTGTGGGATTACACTGGGTATGTTGTTGTTATGTTACACGGATTCTCCAAAATGTACTACGTTTGGAGTATCCAACATGCACTTGTTGATATTTTTGAAGAGTCCAAGCAACATAGGTTCATACAGACTGATCCTACTAGTTGGGATTGAGGCATTATTGTTTGTTTAATTTAACTGAAAATCAAGATTTTGGCATGGTGTGTTTGTATATTGTGATGTACTTTAAAGATCATTTTTTTCGGCTGTTACTTTATGTGGGTAAGGTCTGCATACAGTCTAGCGCCTCTGGACTCCACTTGTGGGATTGCACTGGGTATGTTGTTGTTTACATTCTCCAAAATGTACTACTTTTGGAGTATCCAACATTCACCTGTTGATTTTTTTGATGAGTCCGAGCAACATAGGTTCATGAAGACTGATCCTACTAGTTTGGGACTGAGGCATTATTGTTTGTTTAATTTAACTGAAAATCATGGTTTTGGAATGTTGTATTTGTATATTGTGATGTAGTTTAAAGATCATTTTTTTCAGTTGTTACTTTATATGGGTAAGGTCTGCATACTGTCTAGCGTCTCCGGACCCCACTTGTGGGATTACACTAGGTATGTTGTTGTTTATATTCTCCAAAATGTATTACTTTTGGAGTATCCAACATGCAGTTGTGATGTTTTTGAAGAGTCCGAGCAACATAGGTTGTTCTTGTATATGAAGTTGTAGTGTTTGGTGTATTGCAATGAATTAGGCCGAAAAAAATGGGAAGAATGAATATAGAGAGTTCATGTAGACTGGCCCTACTAATTTGGTACTGAGCCGTTACTGTTATATGTAACATGTACTCTTTGATGTTGTTGCAGGTAATTAAGAACTACCCAATTTAGGGGTTGAAGTTGCATTTTGTTTGTTTAATTTATCTGAAAATCAAGATTTTGGAATGTTGAAAGTATTTGTATATTGTGATGTAGTTTAAAGATCATGGTTTTCACTTGTTACCTTATATGGGTTCGTCTGTTTTATTTCAGTTAGTGTTTTTTCTTTCCATGTGACTGATTGGGAAATGTTGGGAGTTGGAAATAGTCTCTCTATCTCTATGAGGTAGGGGTAAGGTCTGCGTACAGTCTAGCTTTCCCAGGCTCCACTTGTGGGATTACACTGGATATGTTGTTGTCTATGTTGCGTGGACTCTCCAAAATTGTTGTCACACCCGTGTTGGATTCTCCAAAATGCACTACTTTTGGAGTATCCGGCATGGACTTGCACCTGTCGATAGTTTTGAAGAGTCTGAGCAACATTGATTGTTGTTGTATGTGAAGTCGTAGTGTTTGATGTATTGTTATGAATTAGGCCGGAAAAAAGGAAAGAATGAATATAGAGGGTTCATATAGACTGACCCAACTAGTTTGGGACTGAAGTGTTTGTTTGTTTAATTTTTCTGAAAATCAAGATTTGGGAATGATGTGTTTAGATACTGTGGCGTAGTTTAAAGATCATATGCTTTGGTATATTGTCTGATTTATTTCGACTAAGTGCTTTTTCTTTCTTTCTATTTTTTCCTGTGATTTGAATTTATGGTCAGTGACTGATTGGGAAATGTTGGGAGTTGGAAACAGTATCTCTATCATTACGAGATAGGCGTAAGGTCTGAGTACACTCTACCTCCCCGGACTCCACTTGTGGGATTACACTGAATATGTTGTAATTTGGATTTGGATTTATGGTCTCTGACAAATTGGGAAATGTTGGGCTAGGATTTTATGTTTGCTAGTTGTATGTGAAGAAGTAGTATTTGATGTATTGCAATGAATTAGGCCGAAAAAAAAGGAAGAATGAATGTAGATAGAACAATAACAACAACATATCCCGTGTAATCCCACAAGTGGGGTCTGGGGAGGGTACACTTTGGTACGCAAGCTTTACCACTACCTCATAGAGATAGAGAGGTTTTTCCCGATAGACCTTCGGCTTGAAAGAGTGAATATAGATGGTTCATATAAACCGACCCTACTAGTTTGGGACTGAGGCATTCTCGTTGTTGCTGTTTTTAATTTGTAACTTGTTCTGGTTGATGTTGTTGCCTGTAACTAAGAACTATCCAATTAATTGGTTGAGGTTGCATTGTAGGAAGACGTTTTTGCACCAGGAAAATAGGCTGAAGAATATTAATAAAAATGGTTTTGTGTATGTGAAGTCGTAGTGTTTGATGTATCGCATTGAATTAGGCTGAAAAAGAAATGAATGAATATAGAGGGTTCATATAGACCAACCCTACTAGTTTGGGACTCAGGTAATTTTGTTGTTGCTATTGTTATTTGTAACTTGTACTGTTTGACGTCATTGCAGGTTATTAAGAACTAGCCGATTAAGGGGTTGAGGTTGCATTGTAAGAAGACGTCTTTGCTCTTGGAAAATACACTGAGGAATATTAGTAAAAATGATTTCGAGATCGTATACCAACCTTTTGGATTTGGCATCCGGGAATTTTCCGACAATGGGAAGAGATAGGGATCGGAGGCGGATGCCACGGGTGATGACACTACCTGGGAGTATATGTGAGATGGATGATGATCAGGCTCATAGTGTTTCATCTGAGAATCCATCTTCACTAGCCGGTGATCGGATGATTGTAGTGGCAAATCTGTTGCCCCTGAAAGCAAAAAGGAGACCAGACAATAAAGGCTGGAGCTTTAATTGGAATGAGGACTCGTTAATTTTGAGAATTAGGGATGGTTTGCCTGAAGACGTGGAAGTGATATATGTTGGGTCGTTATGTGTTGATATTGATCCTATTGAACAGGATGATGTATCTAGTTATCTGTTGGAAAAGTTTAGATGTGTTCCTGCATTTCTTCCACCAAATATTGTGGAAAAATATTATGAGGGTTTCTGTAAGAGGCATTTGTGGCCACTTTTTCATTACATGTTGCCATTTTCACCTGATCACGGAGGCCGGTTTGATCGCTCTATGTGGGAAGCATATGTATCTGCCAACAAGTTGTTTTCACAGAAAGTAGTTGAGGTTCTTAATCCCGAGGACGACTTTGTTTGGATTCATGATTATCATTTGATGGTGTTGCCTACATTCTTAAGGAGGCGGTTCAATCGTTTGAGGATGGGTTTTTTCCTTCACAGTCCGTTTCCTTCCTCTGAGATTTACAGGACTCTTCCTGTTAGAGAGGAAATACTCAAGGCTTTGCTCTGTGCTGACATTATTGGATTCCACACCTTCGACTATGCACGACACTTCCTCTCTTGTTGCAGTCGGATGTTAGGCATAGAGTATCAGTCTAAAAGAGGTTATATAGGGTTAGAATACTATGGAAGGACAGTCGGCATCAAGATTATGCCTGTTGGAATACATATGGGTCACATTGAGAACATGAAGAAAGTTGCAGCGAAAGAGTTAAAGCTTAAGGAACTAAAGCAGCAATTTGAAGGAAAAACTGTGTTGCTTGGTTTCGACGATCTGGATATTTTCAAAGGTATTAATTTAAAGCTTCTAGCTATGGAACACATGCTCAAAATGCACCCCAAGTGGCAGGGGCAAGCTGTTTTGGTCCAGATTGCGAATCCTACAAGGGGTAAAGGAATAGATTTAAAGGAAATACAGGCGGAGATACTGGAAAGCTGTAAGAGAATCAATAAGCAGTTTGGTAAGCCTGGATATGAACCTGTAGTTTACATCGATAGGCCTATATCAAGCAGTGAACGCATGGCTTATTACAGTATTGCAGAATGTGTTGTTGTCACAGCTGTGAGGGACGGGATGAACCTTACTCCTTATGAGTACATTGCTTGTAGACAGGGCATGTCTGGCTCAGAAGCTGATTCAGATGTGGATGGGCCTAAGAAGAGCATGTTAGTTGTATCTGAATTCATTGGGTGTTCACCTTCATTGAGTGGGGCAATCCGCGTCAACCCGTGGAATGTTGAAGCAACTGCTGAAGCAATGAATGAGGCTATATCTATGGCTGAACCAGAGAAGGAGCTACGACATGAAAAGCATTATCGTTATGTTAGCACTCATGATGTTGGTTATTGGGCAAGAAGCTTCTTGCAGGATATGGAGAGGACCTGTATGGATCACTTCAGAAAAAGATGCTATGGAATTGGTTTGGGTTTTGGATTCAGAGTTGTGGCCCTAGATCCAAATTTTAGAAAACTTTCAATTGATGATATCGAGTCAGCTTATATTAAATCTAAGAGCAGGGCCATATTCCTGGACTATGACGGAACTATGATGCCCCAGAACTCTATCATCAAGTCTCCAAGTGCTGAAATTATCTCAATCCTGAATAGGATTTGTGCTGATCAAAACAATGCTGTCTTTATTGTTAGTGGAAGGGGAAGAGACAGCCTGGACAAATGGTTTTCTCCTTGTAGGAAGCTGGGTCTTGCCGCAGAACATGGCTACTTCTTGAGGTGTGTTTTTGTTCTCTTTCCCTTTACAATATGTGTTCTGTCAATGACATCTGCGTGCATGCTGGCCGTTTGACTGCAAACTGTGTGGATCACATTATTTTACATTGCATGAATCACCATTTTGTTTGAGGTTGTTTGCGATAGAATGGTTTCTGTTTACAATGATTAGTTTCATTTTAATTTTTCTGGTTATTTCAAGTAAACAGTGTAAGTTGCTGTCGAAGGTATAATGACAAAATAGTAAACATGCTAATGAAGAAAAATTGAGATAATTGGGTACTCCACATCCAATTAATGGTACATACTTTCTTGACACACTTCGAAGGGTGAAAAACTTTTGTACGAGCTACAGAGACATGTTTCAAAAAATTCAAAGACTGTCATACTATAGTCTTTCTTTCTACTTTTACTAATATAATATGAATACGCAGCCCGCAGGCACCCAAGGGTGTGGTCTAGTGGTCAATGAAGTGGGCTGAGAACCATGAGGTCCCAAAATAGAATCTCAGTGGAGTGTGCCAAAATACTGGGTGATAGTTTTCTATCTGTCCAAGGCTTGGTGGACAGAGTTATCCGTTACTGGTGCAGGCGGGAGGTAGCAGGTACCTGTGGAATTAGTCGAGGTACATAGAAGATGGCCCAGATCCACGGTTATTAAAATCAATAAATACATAGGTTAATTAACTTATTATCGTGCCAGCTCAAACAATGCCACATAAAGTGAGATAAAGTAAATAGTAATGATAGTGATTTCGAGGATTACTATACTAACACAATTGGAAGTGTTTCCTATCTGGAGTTACATTGCCTTATCAAAAAGATATCTGAAGCGATACTGGTTGTCCATCACATATCCTACTTGTAACTGGACATGATCCAAATGGCTTATCCCTATCTCAAGCTTGATTTGATGAAACTGAGGATGTGTTTGGAAAGCCGACTTGGAATTGGATTTGGGTGTAATTGAGATTGGTCCAGACACCATTGTTGTTTAAAAAAAAAGTGTAAAGTAGTTATGATGAAGTTAGTTTGATAGGGCATGTGTTTCAAAATCTCAGTTCCACTCAAGAGAACTGAGGAAGTTAATTATGCCGTCTACAGCGTTAACATCGCTCATTTGACATTAAATGCCGAAAGTTGAAATGCATCTATACTTGAGGCTACTTTAGTCTTCCTATTTGCTCTGGGAAACTATGAGATTTCTTTCTCCAAAATTTCCACCAACCGCCGGACAATACTTTTTCCTTTTCTATTGCTTCTCCTTGTTAATTCCTCACCTTGTCCAGCTGTAGAGTAACTTCCTTGCTGACATTGGATCCACCATACCTGGAAAATGTTCTGAAATAGCTGCCAGAGTTGTGATGCCCATTGGCCCTTACCAAAAATAAAAAGAAGAAACTGTGATTCCCATAGACTGTGTAAAAGCAGGTGTGATATCCCCTTCTCTCATATGACACCTGTTATATAAAAGCGTGAACCATAATTCAGTTGAAACATGCTTATTTACGTGGATCTTTGCTTTCTCCATATCCTTCTCAGCACCATTGTCCTTCCATTAGCAGTGGGAATGAGGGGCTTTAACATGAATAACGGAGAAAAGACCATCTTTCTGGAGGGTCCAAATTAGTCTACCAGGTCCAATGTCTAGTGTCGCGTAAACTTCAGTTCCCGTAATAGTTGAGTGACTTGTGCGACCTCCCAATCAGGGATTCAGGTTCTCTTACCAAGTAATTTATGACATTCTTAGGTGTTTTGGGTTTCATGTTTTTCGTCTGAACATATAACATGCTTTTCTACATTAATGCATGAAGACTGTATTGGGTGTCCGTCAGTATCTCTTAGACCTGACAGTATATGGTTGAGAAATCTGTACATTCAGTGTCTATAAAATGAGGAATCAGCTCAACAGTCAAAATGTAGTTGGCAAAAGGTTCAATCTGAAGAGGTCCATTTGATGTTTTGTTTAGGTTTGTTCAACATCTAGGTTCCCCACCTTTTCTTGCTTTGTTGTTTCCTAATCTGCAATTCAAATGTTATTGGAAAAAAGTATTTGGAATTAATATTTTTATTTCTTTGATAAAGGAAGCATTTGAAGTTATTGTCGACATAATTTGCTTTCTTTTGCTGTAATTTGGTAAGCAGACCACATAAATTCACCTGAGCTCTTCATTTTTTTTGGTGAGCTCAAGCTTGTATGCTTTTCCCTATGCCAAGTTTGAGTTCTTGGTGAGGCGACTTTTGGTCCAGCTCTAGCCGAGTCCTTATAGGATTTGGGCACGGTTCATTTGCTGCCCTCCTTGTATTGAGGGCGTTCAGTTGGGGTTTGCTGCTCCAAAGGTCACCCTTTGGTTCCTTTTGAGTTTGCTGACGTTTTATTTTCTGATTTCACAGATGGTCGCAAGATCAGGAATGGGAAATGTGCAGTCAGAACTCTGATTTTGGTTGGATGCATCTTGCTGAACCAGTAATGCAGTCGTATACAGATTCTACAGATGGTTCTTGCATCGAAAAAAAGGAAAGCGCTATAGTGTGGCAGTACCGTGATGCGGATCCTGGCTTTGGGTTTTCGCAGGCAAAGGAGATGCTTGATCATCTAGAGAGTGTGTTAGCAAATGAACCCGTCGCTGTTAAAAGCGGGCAGTTCATTGTTGAAGTCAAACCTCAGGCAAGTATACTTATCCCATTTACCAAATTGGCTGTTTCATTCTTGTATGCTGTGTTATATACCAGGATTTTCTTTAATCATAGGGTAAGTTGCATTGCTGTATAAGTGAACCCGATCACGTTGATGACATCTTTCTTCAGATGATAACACACTAATTTTCTAATGATTCATGCAATCTCAGATTGAAAACTGTAATTGCGTTCGTCATATCTGAGAATAATATGAAGTAGCCTTTGTCAAAAGATGATATGACACAGCAGCAAAACTTTGATTTCCTGTAATGTGTCAACATACACAGCGTTCATGTCTCTTCTTTTGAGGTCTATATATTGGTTATGATATGCCTGGTGAAGATGATAAGTAATGATTGGACATCATTTCACACGATTATTTTAAATAATTCATCAAAGGGTCAATTTTTTCACAGTTCAAGAATTTTTCACTTTTCCGATTGCTCGTGTCAAGTTTCTCGCAGTCCAGAATTATCTTTATATTGATGATGTTTGACTAATCCATAGAGTAACCTTAATTTTCTCATTTTCCTTTCTAGGGGGTCAGTAAAGGTTTAGTTGCAGAAAAGATCTTCACATCTTTAGCAGAGAGAGGAAAAATGGCAGATTTTGTGCTTTGCATTGGTGACGATCGATCTGATGAGGATATGTTTGAGATCATAGATGATGCTTTATCCAGAAATATTCTTTCTTATGATACGAAAGTATTTGCCTGCACGGTGGGACAAAAACCGAGCAAGGCTAAATATTATTTGGACGACACTTCAGAGGTTAGATTCATGCTTGAGTCTCTTGCTGAAGCAACTATTACTCCATATACTTCCGATGAAGAAGCAGCGGACTCGGCTTGAATATAAGCTGATAAATGCTTTGGTTTGTTTCATTCCCTTCCTACTGCATGTATATTCCAGGTTGGGCGAGTGACTTCATCTCTTTGGTAGTGAGTAACTTAGTTTTAGGTTTAAGAAAAACGGAATTACAAATTCCGCTCAATCATTCTTTACTTTCAACATTAATCCATTCTTTTACCCCTTCCCTGGAAGTGGAAGTACAAGTAATCTGTGTGAGAAGCGGAGTACTGAACTTGATCGTAGATTGTTAGTGCGTCATCTTAGAAAGAAATTGTCAAATCCTAGAGTCCCGCTGAATATTTATGCAGAACTAGGAACCCCCATTGAAGGAAGGAACCGAGACACAGTTCTACAAGATTGACAGTGGCAGTGAGTTTTGCAGAACTAGAAGTTTTGATCACTCCCAAATTATTGCTGGAATCAATAAAATTCCTCATTATTCCGGCAGCTAACATTTCTTACCGTGGATAAAAGCTTTTCTGAAGGTTGTCTTGCGAATGACTGCATGATACATCGATGGTTCACTTTTCACAAGTACCGTGGAGTTTACGTAGATTTCAGGTTAGTCAAGTATTCTGTCGATGAACATGGAGTTGGTTTGTGGTAAATAAACATCAACAGGTAGATCGAGGGAATTGACGTTTTGGCAATCTTATTGTACAGACTTCTTTAGTGATAAAAAGGATGTTTTTTATCACCCTATTTTCTTTTGGTTCATTTGGAAAGCATTGTGTTGATACAAGTAATGCAATAAGTAATATTTTGCTCTATAAATAGGTAACCTTCATTTTGTTAATGACTTTGTGAGTACTGTTCTGTCTGTCTGTTCCTTTTCCCTTTCCCATTTACATGATGTCTCTTGCTGTGAGATTTACATATACTTCCTCCGATTCAGTTTGTTTGTCTTACTTTTCTATTAAGTCCTATTCTTTGATTCTTAATTTTCCGCGTGGTATATTTGAGACCACGAGACTAAAGTCTGAAAGTCTAAAAGCCATTTTGATACATTCTACATATCTTTAGTTTAAAACTACAAGATAAAAAAAAATCTTTATTATTTTCTTTTACTTTGTGTTAAGCCCTAGCCACAAACGAATTGAAACTAATCTAGAAATCATTAGCTGTCCGATAGATCATAAGTAAGCACTTATAAAAAAAAGGGGCAGTTTGGTGTATTGAAGTTTTCGTTTTCATAGGTTTCAAGGAATGGTGTATTGTAACAACCTTATCTTGCATTTCTGTCAAAGGCTGTCTCCTAGGCTTGAACCCATGACCTCTCGATCAAATGGTAACAACTTTACTCCAAATAAGAATATTTCTCACAGGAGGTGGGTTCGTTATTTATCGAGTTTTGAAAGTGTCACTAACCCTCAGGATCCAAGTAGGTGTGCACTGTTACAAAATAAGAGAGGATGTTTTTGCTTGCAAGGTAAGAGAACCGAATGATGATTCTTCTTGATCATCAACATCAATTTAGAAGCATGATGGATCTATTGTCTTTCTAGTTCTAACTTTTTCTTATAATCATCGTGGTGTTTGGATCAGTTTACGCACACCTCGATTAAATTTACGAGATATTTGCTAGCTCACACCAGCAACAAATATCAGGTACTTCTTAGTTGTTATTCTTATGATCAGCTTAATCAAGATGATTAGAAAAAAATTGAAAAGGAAAAATAATCCTAAGAGTTCCCATGTATTAGTCAACAAATACTCAAGAATTCTTAGGACTCAACAATATTGCTAAAGCTTATGGGGGCGTATTCGTATTTGGCTGAGTGGGTGAACGTAGCCAGGAAGGAAACTAAGGGTTGTCGGAGAATTTGTTATCCGCTTTTCTGTAGTTTAGTTTATGACTTTTAACTTTTAGATACTGATACAGTAATAGAAATTTAATCATATGTTTTAGAAAATGTCTTCCATTTATCGGCCAGACAAAAAAAGAAGAAGGAAGAATCTACTTATTTTATGAAAGCGTTTCTAAAAAATACCTTTAAAAT
The DNA here is from genome assembly GCF_002878395.1 of Capsicum annuum. NCBI lineage: Eukaryota > Viridiplantae > Streptophyta > Magnoliopsida > Solanales > Solanaceae > Capsicum > Capsicum annuum. The sequence goes on along the minus strand of NC_061120.1, from coordinate 6,327,096 downwards.
ATTTTCTTCGTATCAGATGAGAATTAGTGAATTTGACCGCGCCAGTAAATTTAAAAATACTTTGTAAATTAAGTTGAGATAAATAATTATTCCAAAAAACCTGATATATTGTACTATATAATTTGTTGTTATTCACCAACAACTTCCGTTATCGTCCAGCGGTTAGGATATCTGGCTTTCACCCAGGAGACCCGGGTTCGATTCCCGGTAACGGAACTTTTTGTTATAATGTAAATTTATTATTGGATTATTACTCATTAACTTTTTAAACTGGATAAGTATTATTGTATATCTGTGGACGGAGAGAGTAATTTAAAAGTTTATAAATAGGCTTCCTGCCTTCACTCACATTTTACCTAGTTATAATAGATCTCTACCTGTCGCAAATAGCTAGAGCTTCAGTGCATTATGATTATGTCAAGCACAAATACACGACAAATAGTAAACTAATATCGATTGATGTGCATAGATGAATTGTTTCTAATAATTTGATGATATATTTGAGTTTTTTTTTTAAATTTAATAGTTTAAAAAATGCATTAGATAATGAATAGTCATTAATAATTGCGATAAAATGGGCACAAATGCATAAATTAACCATTAGTTTTTAAAATTGGATGAGTATTATTGGAAATTTAGCATAAATTAACCATTAGTTTTTAAAATTGGATGAGTATTATTGGAAATTTAACTTTAGTAGTATTTACAAGTAAAGATGGACCGAGGAAGTAATTTTAAGGTAAAACAAAATAAATCTTGATATTTTGGAGCTTAATTATAGAAAATTTTGACATTTTGCTTAATTTTTAAAATCTCAATCTGTCGAGATATATAATTAGTTTCTGATATATCCAACGAAGATATATTTTTTCCTTTATAAAGATACATAATTAGCTCTCAATATATATATTTTTTGGTTCTGAGTCTGTTGAGATACATAATACATTCAATGAAGATACATTTTTTCTTCTGTAAAGATACATAATTAGCTCTCGATATATTTTTTTTGATTTTGAATCTATTGAGATACATAATTAGCTCTCGATATATCTAATGAAGAAATATAATTAATTAAAATTTTTATAATTTCTTTACAAGGATGAAAATTTGTATAAGTAGGATAAATTATTGTGTATGTTGATATTATTTAAATAGGCTTCCCGCTTTCACTCACCATTTTAAATATTTATAATACACCTCTGCCTTGTCACGCATATCGAGAGCTCGAGTGCATTATAATTATGTCATGCGCAAACCTGCGACGAATAATAAACATCAGTTGGAATCTAAGTTACACGGATTCTTCACTTTCGATACTAAATTCGTGTCTGATTCTCCAAAAATACACGACTTTTATGGAACCCCACGTGCACCTGCCGACATTTTTGAAGAGTCCGAGCAACATAGGTTGGAATATCAACGAAGAACCTTATTACAATTACCTAGCAATTCTTGATGCTTGCATTGAAACTAAGCAATTATCAATAGGCAAATTGGTGCACCAACACATTATTAAGAACAATTATTGTAACGATAATCGATCGAATTTACTAGACAAATTAACGCGATTTTATGTCGCGTGTAGTAGGCTCGATCATGCGCACCATGTGTTCGATAAAATTCCTAGCTCAGATAGGAATGAGAAAGGTATATTATGGAACCAAATGATTAGAGCTTATGCTTGGAATGGACCCTTTGAAAAGGCTATTGAATTGTATCATGAAATGTTGGAGTGTGGTGTTAGACCGACGAAGTATACGTACACTTTTGTGATCAAGGCTTGTTCTGCAATGCAAGACGTGGAAAGTGGCGTTGAGGTTCATGAACATGTGATGAAGAATGGGGTTGATGGTGATGTTTATGTTTGTACAGCATTGGTTGATTTTTATGCGAAGTGTGGGTTGTTGGTCGAGGCGAGCCAGGTGTTTGATGGGATGCGGACGAAAAGGGATGTTGTGGCGTGGAATGCGATGATTTCAGGGTGCGCGATAAGCGGTTTGTATTTGGAGATGGTTGGTTTGGTTTTGGAGATGCAAGAAAATGGTGTAAGTCCCAATTCGTCTACGATTGTGGCTATTCTTACTGGTGTTGCGGAAGGTAATAAATTGCGTGAAGGGAAGGTTGTTCATGGGTATTCTATAAGAAGGGGCTTTGTCGATAGTGTAGTTGTTGACACTGGGATTTTGTATGTGTATGCAAAATGTGGTTGGTTGAACTACGCGAAGAGGATTTTTAGATTCATGAGTTTTAAGAATGAGATCACGCGGAGTGCTATGATAGGAGCATATGTAACGTGTGATTCTACGCAAGAAGGATTGGAACTGTTTGAGCATACAAGGATGGAAGATACCGAGTCTCCTTCTCCGGTCATGCTTGCCACGGTCATTCGAGGTTGTGCTAAGCTGAATGATATGAGAAGAGGAAGAAAGATGCATGGTTATACCGTAAAGTTAGGGTCCAATTTGGATTTAATGGTGAGTAATACTCTTCTTTCTATGTATGCAAAATGCGGGAGAATAGATGATGCGCTTACCTTCTTTGAGGAGATGGAGTTAAAAGATTCTGTTTCTTTCAGTGCGATAATTGCAGGGTGTGTCCAGAATGGTCATGCAGAAGAAGCTTTGAGTATTTTCCGGATGATGCAATCGTCTGGGGTTGAGCCGGAATCTGCAACAGTAATGGGAATTTTACCAGCTTGTTCACATTTGGCTGTTCTACAACTTGGAGTTTGTACCCATGGTTACTCAATAGTGCGTGGATTTACAGAGGATGTTTCTGTTTGTAATGCTCTAATTGACATGTACTCCAAATGTGGTAAAATCGGCATAGCTAAGATTGTCTTTGATAAGATGAATAAAAGGGATGTCGTCTCATGGAATGCAATGATTGCTGGATATGGAGTTCACGGTCGTGGAAAGGAAGCAATTACACTGTTCAATGACATGCAGTCCGAAGGTCAAATGCCGGATGAGATTTCTTTCATCGGTCTCTTACTTGCTTGCAGCCATTCGGGTCTTGTTGCTGAAGGGAAACATTGGTTCTTCAGTATGTGTCAAGAATTCAAGATTAGCCCTAGGATGGATCATTACTTGTGCATGGTGGATCTTTTAGGGCGTGCTGGTCTTTTGGACGAGGCGTATTGTTTCATCAAGAAAATGCCTTTTATGCCCGATGTCCGTATCTGGAGTGCCTTGCTTGCTGCGTGTAGAATCCATAAGCATATCATACTAGCAGAAGAAGTATCTAATAAGATCCAATATCTAGGACCAGAAAGTCCAGGAAATTTCGTTCTTTTATCTAATTTGTATACTACTGCTGGGAGATGGGACGACGCTGCTCATGTTAGAGTTAAGCAGAAAGATTCTGGCTTTAAGAAGAGCCCAGGATGTAGTTGGATTGAAATAAACGGCGTTGTCCATGCATTTGTTGGTGGGGATATGTCCCACCCTCAGTTCGCTAAAATAAATGAGAAACTGAAGGAACTTCTGACAGAAATGAAAAAATTGGGGTATAGTGCAGAATCCAGTTTTGTCTATCAAGATGTTGAGGAAGAAGAGAAGGAACAGATTCTGCTTTATCACAGCGAGAAACTTGCAGTTGCAAAATCTGGATCCTAGCAAGTCCATACTCGTTACTAAGAATTTACGAGTTTGTGTTGACTACCATAGTACACTGAAATATATAACTCTAATTACGAAAAGAGAAATTACAGTGAGGGATGCAAGTCGATTTCATCATTTCAGAGATGGAATATGCAGCTGCGGGGATTTCTGGTGAAGAAAAAAGATTGGAACTGTTTTTGTTGCTTAGTGTAGACTAAGTTTCTTCCGAACTCTACTAATGCAGCACTGCCTATCTAGACGTGGTAGCTGAACTGTATTCAAAGATGATACTCCCTCCATTTGAATTTGTTCATCTGGTTTTGACTTGGCACGAAGTTTAAGAAAGTAAGAAGATTTGACGGATGCAGCATGTACTGCTTCGTGCTCATGAAAACTCAACATCACAGAGTTTCTTATAAAGAGCCTAGTCTTACTGTTGGATATCTGGTATTTACTTTTGATCAGTAACATCCTGGAGCTTCTTAGAACGTACACCATGGTTGGCACATGCATCAGTGATCAAAGTTTTTGATATTATGAACAATCGATCCTGATGAAACTTGGGCAAATGCCGGATTTCTGCCATTATACAGCATGCACTTCAAGCTTTGATTTTGAGCTAGTCGTTGTATCCTTCTCATTTGCTTCCATCCTTGTACTGAAGCATATGAGAAGGATAGAGGAGATGCACGGAGAAGTGAGAGGTTGGCTATGGATGGTTTCCGAATTGAGGTAGGTGTAGGCCAAGGAAGTCTCGGGGAGAGGTGATCAGACTAGACATGCCGCAACTTTTGTTTATCAACGACATGACCTTATATAGGAGATTATGGAGGATACATATTAGGGTAGAAGGTTAGTATGTAGTTGTGGTAGTTGTGTGCAGTCTCGCCTGTCCTTCCATACTAGCAGTCCTAGTACTGCTCTTGTAGGTTCTTGTTCCTTCGATTTTTGTTACTATCGTATTATTTGTTTAAGTTACTGATGCCTTTTCAGTATGCTTTATCATGCCTTGTGTAGAATTTTGTTTTGGTTTCTTCGCTCCTGTTATTTTCTTGAACCCCTATTGGAACAAACCTCTCTACTTCCCAAGTTAGGGGTAAGGTCTGCACACGTACTACCCTCCCAAACCTCATTTCTGAGACTGTACTGGGTATGTTGTTGTAGTTGTGACTACTTGTCAACCTTCTACTCACCCTTTCCCCAACTGAATCCTTAAACTCAATAAAAGAGAGTATTTTAAACCCATCTAACCATTGACTGAGCTTATATGGCGTTTATGTTTCTTAACATTGAGCAAATCAAAGTTGTCAAGAGCTACATGTGTTGATCAATGTTTCCTTCTCATATTGGAAATGCTAGGACAAACTTCAAACACACAAGAAAATATAATAGTTGTATCTGAATTTTACATTACTCCTATTTTTCTCTTCATGCAGAACAAAGTTCTAATTCAGAACAGGAGTACTGAGGGCATGAAAACACTTCTCCATTCGGCGCAATTCTCTTGCAACATAAATCATGTATGGTCTATCGTCTCCCTTTGTAACCGTGCATCTCTTAACAAGATCAAAGTAGTCTTCCAATTGTTGTCGAATCTCATGAATTCCACGCTCTCCAGCCAAAATGTCAGGATCCGCTATATCCATTACATTACACTCTTCCATATTGGATTCCAAGTACGTTTCCCCAAATTTTATGATCGCACCATTACGCACATACGCATTTTTTCCAGTCAATAGCTGCAAGAGAACATTTCCAAAACTGTAGACATCAGTTTTTTGAGTAACAATACCCGAGCAGCAGTATTCTGGATCAGGATGGCCACATGTTCCGCGCACACCATCTTGAGCTTCTACTTCCAATTCTCCCGGAGGCAATGGTACGGAGAATGAGAAATCGTACAGTTTGGAAACTCCACTACTCTGATCTATTAACACCTTTTGTGAGTGCAGGTCTCTGAAAATGATGGGCGTAGTAAATTCACTATGGAGAAAAACAATTACTGAAGCGATCTCATTGGCAATCCGCAGTCTACTTTCCCAAGGTATGGACGAATTTCTAGCATAACCATTATTGGAAAGTAAATCATCAAGAGTTATTGCATCCTCAACATATTCATACACCATAACAGGTTCTCCATATTCTAGGCAGCAGCCGATAATTTTAAGCACGTTCTTAAGATGGCTCATCTGCGAAGTAATTGCTATATCTCGGCATACATCACTGAACTTTCTGTCAAAATTACAGTATGTGAAATTAACCAGAATACTGCGTTTGTCTAGTAAACCTTTTACCATATATGTTCCTTTGATGAAAATTACTGAATTCTCTGCGTCTTTTGTTGCTCTCTCGATTTCTATGGCACTAAAGTAACGGAGGGGAATTCGGCATTTTCCATCGCATAAAGTAAGAAACTCCTCTAACACTGCACTTCCATTCTTCAAATAGTTCTGCTCTTTCCTCAGCCTTCCTTTAGAGGCAAAGGGTGATAGTTTGCTTATAAGTTCCTTAAAGTGATGCATTTGATCTAACTGCTAGCAATTCCTGCAAAAGTAATGAAAAAAGCTAATTTTGAAGTTCATGAGTTTTGAACTCATAGCTCGTTTTAGTTACATATTTAATACAATAACAACACACCCAGTGTATTCCACAAAGTAGGGTCTGGGGAGGAAATGTGTATGCAGTCCGTATCACTACCTCAAATGAAGTAGAGAGGCTGTTTTCGATAGAACCCTGACAAGTTACATATTTAATAATATTTTAATACAAATACACGATTTAAGCCAAAACTGTGAGTTTCTCTGAACCCGTACCTAATATTGTAGCTCCGCCCCAGGGTCGTGGTCTTTGGAATCTGCCTTGTGCATTGACTACCACGCAGATTGACAACTAAAAAGAGTCGAGACAGCTATTGATTTGACTCTCCTCTGAATGACTCGGCAGTTTCTTGTGCACTTTCATTTGTCATTTTCAGTTTCTTTGGAATTCAACAATCACTGTGGAATACAGGACCATCAGTGGCAAATGAAAGTGCATGGAAATTCGAGAGACACAGCAAGGTCAATGAAGTAATGAAGCCACCAAGTAATTCAGTAGAGAGTCAAATTAGTCGACTTATGGTAAATTGACCACTAAAGTCGCTCAAATTTGGTTTCTTCTTCAAACGTCATTCAACTTTACCTAGTTAATTTTCATGGTTATTCAACTTTGCCTCGTTAGATTTCATGGACATTTTAGTCGGAAATATAATTTTTAGTAGATATTTTGTGACCTAACATCGGTAAAGTTTTAGAAAAGTTATTTAAAAAATTAAAATCAATATTTAAATTTATTTAATTAAGACCCAACGCATCCTAAAACCGACTTGCTTTAAATGGGTTGAATAAAAGGGCAACTCGGTGCACTAGAGTTCGGAAAAAGGATTTTAAATTTTTAAAACCAAACCAAACCAACACAAAAAAATAATTGTCGGTTTGGTTCTTATCGGTTTAGTTCGGTTCGATTTCTTCGGTTTATAACTTTAGTTAATGATAAAGTTGAAATTTTTCTTAAAAAAATTCAATCCAACATATGAGATGTCAACCGAGTGTTGTTTCTCAACCTTGAAACTAAGATGTCAATTTAGTGTTATACTTAGGCAAAACCATGAACAACACCATACAAACGCTCCTACAAAAGTATTTAGAAACTACGTATAAGAGAATGATATGATAAACCCCCCAAAAGGTAAACACAGTAATTTTTTCGCTCAATAGGTACCAAAGAGAAAGTTCAAAACTAGTGATTAACTATAGTCTAATAAAACTCACCTTTAAAATCCCATAGATAACAAGATAATTTACACAATTAGTATCATTTGCCATTCAAAGTGCGAAAATCATATAGAATCTCATAACGTACCATCAACTAGATGGAGACATATGACTAAAGTTAAATTCATGATTAAAATTTAAAATATAAAAAAGATTTATATTTTATTTATGAATAATATATAAATAATTTATATATGCATGTATGTGTGTGTATACATATATATATGTATATATAGAGAATTTTTATCGGTTCGGTTTGGTTATTTTGTCGGTTATTTTAGAGTAAAACCAAAACCAAATCACATAAGTATCAGTTTTAAAAATTTAAAACCAAACCAAACCAAATATTGATTTTTTTAATTGGGTTGATTTGGTTCGCGGTTCGCGGTTCGGTTTGGTTTTTATTAAGGGCAGCTCTATTTGTTGGTGTTCTTTAGTTTCATGTTTGGGAAGCCTATTCCTTCATGGGATTTGACTCATTCTAACAGTCCCCTTCAGTCAGTCACACCAAGCACAACTGGGGCGTGGATTGAAAGCCTTATTAGGAATAGACCTGGCTTTGATACCAGGTAACGATGTGACACCTGAGCCTAACTCAACTCCCAAAGCTAGTTTTCGAGGAGGATTGTCCAAGTCTATATAAGCAGACCACCGGTCTATTCATCAATCAATGGGGGACTCCAACTCACTCAAACACCTGCCAGTGTCCAATTCTGTATAAGTAGAGCACCAGTCGATTCCCTAAGCAGTATGAGACTCTAACACCCCCTTTATGCTCAGGCCTAACTGGAGCATGGACCCGAAATTTAAATGAGGATGGACCTGACGATGATACCATGTAAAGATACGACGCTTGAATCTAAGTGAACCTTAAACACTAGCTCATGAGGAGAGAATCACCTAAGTCGCTCATGAGGAGAGAATCACCTCCATATAAGCAGACCACCTGTCCATTCCCAAAATAACATGACACTTTAACCTACTCTAACACTAGCAAATGCACTTCTTTTAAATTTATTGACTTCTCTCAAATCAAAAGGATAGATCTTAAATGAAGAAAACATGTATCAATGTTGGAGATAGCATGTATACATGAAATTAGTCAAGGTACGGACAAACTGACTCGGACGCCACAACCATCAAAAGAGAAAAAAAAAATTATGCTCTTTCAGTCCACCAAAGAGTATTTGATGATCTTCTGCCAATTGGAGAAAGCAATTCCAGGATCACAAACTATATACTTCCTGGATTTCATTACAATTGATAATATGCAGAAGCATTTCTTCAAAATTATGGTACGCGATTGTCGAGCACTTTTTTCCTGCTGTCTTGTTACACTGTTGCACTGGTTGTAGCTAAAGTCCATAACAAACACTGGCCATATTTGAAACTGAGTTTTAATCTCAAGACTTGCAATAAAACAAGACTGAGACAACAATAAAGGTTTCATAATATAAGCGTAAAGCAGTAATCCACAATACAAAACAAAGCTATATCGCTAGTTCAAACAGTGAACTTCATAAACGGGGATTGTACATCAAACAACAACCATTAATAATGATTTTGAAAGAGCTATTGATCAATAAAGGTTTTGTTATGACAAACTTATAAAGCTCACTGGTGCACTGCTCCTAGCTGATAAGTTACAGAACATCTGCATGAAAAAGCGACCTGTCAACCAGCGCAACAACCAATCAAAAGAGGAATGAGGGGTGTAGAAAATGGATTGGAACTGCAAAGGCCGATCCACCAAAGAGCAAAGACATGCATTGGCAGGACTTAAATCCAATAACCAATCAGGCTGATCCACTAAAGAGCAACGTTGTTAAGAGTCTTAGAAAAGCGCCACACAATGGACTTTCACCAACTGACCATGCCAAAGACAATCAACATCTGGGATTCTCAGTCCCTTGGCATCATGATGCAAGAAACAATCAACAGAAGCAGCAAAGCTTAGAAAGGGAAAAGGGGTGGGAATGCAAACAGTTCCCTGATAGAAAAGTAACTTGTGAGGACGTCTCACTTATATGACTCACAATTCTTCAGGTGATATTTGGTATGTGATGCAGCTGACTCAGTAGAGATCATTACGAAACATTAAAACATGGCAATTATTGGAACATATTTTCACTATCAAAATATGGTAGACTTCACTGGCTCATTTCCTGCGAAGCTTTCTTGACCCTTGAGTTTGCCTCTCAAATTCTTCATTCCCGTCATCAACGAAATTTGATAGGCCAAGGCTTAGTTCCATGATCAAGTAAAACCAGGCTCTCCTTGTATGCAAATAGTTCTATATTATCAGGATTACCTTGGAAGTGAAGATCTTGAAATTGCTGGTTCCGAGGGTCATAAAGATAAAGATCCCCCCCAATGGATTCGAATATCACCTCGCCATTCTTCATAAAACATTGAGGCCAACAGATATCAAATGAGCAATCAATTTTAAACTGATGGCACCAAATCTTTCCTGAACAACCTTCACCCATCATCCATATGCCACCACTCCAGTGAATTATGTGCAAATAGGTAAATTGAATCACAAAAGACTGCTAATGATCCAGTTAATGCACCATCATCAGAGCTAGACACTGGGAGTGGTATTTCTTCAAAAACATGGTCAGCCATATTGAAAGACACAATGAAGTCATCGTAGTCAGATTCATTAGCCTTTCGTGCAAGCCAATATGCAGATCCATCAAGAAATGCCTTTGCCATATGACTGGTAATAAAGTATGAGAGTTCAATCTCAATTTTTGTCCAAGAATTTGTTTTCAATGAGTAAATTTCAACAATAGGCGGAAGTGTTGGGGGGTCTGTGAGATTCCTTTCCTCATGATACAAAATTCTGACCACCTTATATTCATCCAATTGAGGAACGTAGGCAAACCCAAACACTAGGTGATTAGAAACATCAGGAAGCTGCACGGGGGATCTACAAAGATTCTTGATCATTTTTGTGGCTGGGTTCCAAAAATACATTTTGCTACTAGATCTAGGAGTTATAGGGTAAAGAAGAAAGAGAACACCATTGCAACAACCAAAAACTTCAAAACTTTTAGTCGATTCACACAAAGGAAATTCTAATTTCTTGTGCTCGGCAAATGTTTCATCGGAGTACAAAGTGCAACACTCATTTTTTGTGACATCCAAGATATCTTTACCGATCAAATAGCTTTCCTTATATAATGAACGTTGATTCATATGCATGTTAATAAAACAAGGATCTCTAATGAAATTAGACCAAGATTTGCAAACAGACCTGAATTTCATGAGATCTTCGATAGGAAGTCTTGATAAGATGTCTGTCATTTCATCACCAGGTGGATCAGCGGGGAAAATCATCGTGCTAATTAAGATAATAATAGCAAAGAAGTAACCAGAAAAGTTTGATGCCTAGCTAATCTGAAAATTCTTTACAAGATCAAATGAAAAGGGAAATTTCCTAGAAATGGAGCACTAAAATTTGACTAGTTAGGCAAGGTCATGAAAGAGAGAGGGAGAACGATAGAGAAAAAACGTTCAAACCAAGGTTGTGAACTATCACAAATATTACCGAGACAAAGAAAAATAAGGATTCATAAATGATGATAATGTAGGTCGACGAAAAAGAGGAAGAGGGGTAACCAAAGGAAGGTGTACATTGAAGGGAAAGACAACAATGATTTGGGAGATTGATGGTGGGTAGAGAAATTGGCGGAGTAAACAAGAAGGAGAAAAAATCATTCACAACAATGTGAAATGAGTAAATATAGATTGACACGGAGCAAATCGAAAGGAGAAAAGAGGAAATACTGGTTGGACAATAAATCGTTCATAACAATGTATCTATATATTAAACATAGATTGAAGGACAAGTGGAGATTGGTTCTTGATATAAACCTTCTTGAGTAGTTAATATTAGTTACCGAGTTAGACGATAGCAAAGTTAGGAACTTGATAAAATTGTAAAATGTTAGCCACTGAAATATTGTGTTTCCACAAGATTGGACAAGGGCTAAAATATTAGAGAAGTTCTCAGTTAGAACTCAGAAATAGTGAAGCATATATAAAACTGAAGAAGTCCTAATAATGACAACTAACAACATAGAAAGAAGTATTCATGAATGCCGACATACCCACAGAAGTAAAAAAGAAGATTCTTTATTTTCCATCGGGACAAACTCAAATCAGACGGTCCACGTCGCATCTATCAATAAGCTTCTATGGAAATGTGGACGTCTGAGACGTAATCCACGTGGATCCTTTAGAGACTTCCTCAAAGACTTCGAAGTCAAAACCAGGGATTCTTTTCAACAATTTATAATTTTATCTGTGAGGATTAACAATAAAGAGAGTAGAAGGAGCTAAAATGGGGGGGGGGGGGGGGGAGTTACTTATGTTACGGTCTTCAGGAGGCAGGCTGCAATCTAGGCAGCTAGGAAGGCTCACAAGACCAGCAGCCAGACCAAGAATGAATGTGTAATGATGGTGATTCCACATCAGGCTCAATAAATAATTGAATGTAGAAGGGGGGGGGATTCTCTTCAACAATTTACTATTTTATCAGTTCCTAAATTAGCAAAGTATGGCATCATCTTAACTTGGTAACTAATATTAACCTTTAGAGAAGGTTTATATTCAGAACAAAGCTCTATTTCTCCTTCAATCGATATTTCAATGCAGATACATTGCTATGAATGATTTTTTCTCCTTTTTGTTTGCTCCATCAGTCTCTCTACTCATCATCAATCTCCCATTCATTGTTGTCTTAATTTCTCTTCAATGCATACCTTTCTTTGTTTACCTGTCTTGATCTTTTTCGTCCACCAACATTATCATCTTCGATGAAGCCTTATTTTTCTTTGTCTCGATGATATCTCTAATAGTTCACATCCTTATTTTGAATGTTTTCTCTGTCGTTCTGTCTGTCTGTCTGTCTCTCTCACGACCTTGCCTGACTAATAGAATTTTACTGCTCTATTTCATTGAAATTTCCCTTATCGTGTGATCTTGTAAAGAATTTTCGGATTCACTAGGCATCAAACTAATTTTTTGGTACTTCTGTGCTATTACTATTCAATTAACACGATGATTTTCTCTGTTGATCCACCTGGTGATGAAATAACTAATATTTTGTTAAGACTTCCTATCGACAATCTAATGCAATAGGTCTGTATCCAAATCTTGGTGTAGTTTCACTAGAGATCCTCATTTTATTAACATGCATATGAATCAATGTTCATTATATAAGAAAAGATATTTGATTGGTAAAGATATCTTGGATGTCACGGAACACGTGTTACACTTTGTACTCTTATGAAACATTTGCTGGGCATAAGAAATTAGAATTTCCTTTATGTAAATCGACTAAAATTTTTGAAGTTTTTGTTTGTTGCAATGGTGTTCTCTTTCTTCTTTACCCTATAACTCCTAGATCTAGTTGCAACATGTATTTTTAAAACCCAGCCACAAAAATGATCAAGAATCTTTGTAGGTCCCCGTGTAGCTTCCTGATGTTTCTAATCACCTAGTGTTTGGGTTTGGCTACGTTCCTCATTTGGATGAATATAAGGTGGTTAGAATTTTGTATTCTAAGGAAATGAATCTAACAGGCCCCTAAAACTTTTGCATGTTGTTAAATTTACTCATTGAAAACAGATTCTTGAACAAATATTGAAATTGGACTTCTATATTTTATTACCAGCGCTATAACATAGACATTTCTAGAAGAATCTGTATATTAGTTTGCACGAATAGCTAATGAAACTGAATATGATAACTTCATTGTATCTTTCAATATACCTTTTGAAGAAATAAAGCTGCCAAAGTCTTGCCTCGATGATGATGCCTTAACTAGATTATTAGCAGTCTTTCGTGATTCACTTTAACTACTCGTCATGTCCCAAAATAACCTAGAGTGGTGGCATATATGGATGACGTGAAAAAGTTGTTCCAATTTAAAATTGATAACTCATTCAGAATCGGTTAGCGAAACAAATTCCATCATGAATGATCGATTCTCCATAATTGATTGCACTAATTCAAAAATTATAAAAGATTAATTAAAATTTGAAGCTTAATTAAGAAGGAAAGAGGAGAACCTAAATTTGGATCTCATTGGCAATTTGGGGGTTTTGAGATAATTTGGATAGAATCTATGTGTTGGAATATCTTAATTATAGTCAAAAGTTTTTTTTTTTATAGATGGTATTTTTCTAAAGTTTCATTATTATTATTATTGCGAAGCGTGTTATACATGTAAATGATATTTGATATTTATATTTTATTAAATTATTATAAAAATTAAGGATAAAAAACAACTAAAAAATACATCTTGTTATAAATATATTACAATATATAGTGAATGTCTACTTATAATGAATGTCTATTTATGAAAAAAGTTAGAAACTCCAAGCTTAGTGTTCCCCTATAAATAAAGATTTTATTCAATGTGATTAACCCCATCAAGAAACCCTTCAAAAATAATAATAATAATTACTCTCTTTTCTCTCTCTATTCTTCTTCTTCTTTGCTTTATATTTCATAACACGTTATCAACACGAGACTCTACCAAACAAAGTGAGATTATAAATCTAAAGATAATTTCATGGTTAGTAATTTCTTATGTTATTTGTCTTTTGCTACTAATGATATAATTATTATTGGATTTGAGAAAAAATAATTGATTTGGAACAACTTATGCTTTAAATTTGTTCATGAAGAACAATATTGTTAAAAGATATGATGATAAATTTAAGTTTCATCTAATTAAGAGGGTAAGCCATTGGGTTAAAAGTTCTAATGCACCATGAAGAAAAAATATTGAGTTTAAGTCCCATTGATTTATGCTTAAGATGCCTTTATGTGGATAAGACGTTGAGTTTGAATCTGGATGCACCATACTGATGATATTATGATGGCTAAGAAAAAATAATGGGTATTTGGTGAAAATTCATGAAATCCAATCCATTGAATCTACTCCATTCTATAATGTGCATGTGTTAGCAATATATGATAAGTTTAAAGTATGACAACTTACTTCATTCTTGAAGTGTATGTGTAACACCCTGCACTTTTGGGCTGAAGTTTGAACCGTCTTTTCTATGCGTATAGATCCGAACCCAATGATTATTTGTTAATAAATGTGTGATGATCAATCCTATAGTGTTAGAATACCTTGGAATATGAATTGAGGTCATAAAAATCCCATAACTTAAAGACGAGTTCAAAACTCTTCTATCGATTAAGTATTGGTGAACATCTCAACTTAGGTCAAATTCCATCAACCATCAATTTTTATATACAATGAATTGAAGGGCCTACCATATATCAAATCAAAGGTCTTTGAGTCCTCTTTCCAACGCAACTATCTTCACCATAATCCGATACCAGAGTAAGAAGTTATGCATATTTTACTTTAGAGTGTCTGACTGCCAAAAAGTGACAACGAAGTTGATAAGTTGTCAACTAGGTGACGACTTAGTTGACGAGCCGTCAACTGGGTGACGACCAATCAACACTAGTCGTCACCATTAACCAGAAAGGATCAAATTCCACCTTTAAGTGACGACTAAGGTGACGGGACGCCACCAAGTTGACGGCTTGTCAACCTAGTCCTCAGTTGAGGAAAATCCTGCATTGCTATTGATTTCTTTAGGGGTATTTTGGTCTTTTTTCACTCTAAAAACCTCCCCCACGAGTTTAAATCATACCCTAAGTGTCATAATTCATCTTTTATTAGTTTTACAGCATCTCAATCCTCTCTACTCTCAAGAACAAAAGAAATTAGGGTTTTTCTTCAAGGCAAGAATCCAATCCTTCCAATCCAAAATTTCCAAGAAAGGGTCAAGATTAGAGTCCCAATCTTCAAACTAAACAACATAAGATAAGTGAGATTTTTCTAAACTAAATGGGCATGATGAAACTATTTTAATTAAGTTTTTAAGGTTGAAAAATCATGTATTTATGAAGGGTTTTGAATTTACATTAACAATTATGCATTGTGGACCCTTTTTGATAATAATGCGTTGGTATTGAGGCCTTCCCTTAAATTTGATTTTTGTTAGTATATATGTATGTATGCGTTTGGAGTTTGAAATTTAAATTGAGAGCATAAATATTTATACTCCCTCTCTTGTTATGATACTTCTTGACTTTACACGTTGTGGGTTGTGAAATTGTATTATTAGAAGCATGAGAGTTTTAATGTCGTTTATAAACTTGATCTTGGTTGTGAATTGAAGAGAGGGTATTTTTGTATTTTTCAAGTGTTTTCTTGTTTGTAAATGTTAAATGTGATAATAGAAAGAATTGAATAATTATTTTGAGAAATTGACCACTATTTGTTGAAATGTTGAAAAGAGGATTTTTGCGTAGTTTTGATATATGTTTTGAATATGAATCTTCTTGTACTGTTTGAATGTTTCGATGGTCTGAACATTGTTTTTGAATGAAAGAATTGTAGATGATATTTTATGGCTTAGAGATATGACTTGCAACTCTTGGTATGACAATACCACATCAGATAAGGCCATGATAAACTCAGAACAGAATACAGATTTTATTTAAGGTTTCAGATTTTAAATTAAGAAAGATGCATGTTTAGAACAGGCTAAAAATGGGCACTAAGAGAGTTAAGTGGTTACCCAAAGTAGGTATGAGTCATACGATTCATTGCCTAAAATTGTGTTTTGTCGATATGAGTTTATTATGTCCTTAAAGAGGGATTATACGCTGGCCCAGTGCCCTATAGTGTATCAGATTCTGATACTCCAACCCTTGCAGCAAACATGGGTTGGGGGCTTGGCCGCCGAGTTAAGGGCGGATCCCATATAGCCCGTGGGATACTTTCAAAGATGTAGGGTGTACCACCTAGCTTAGAAGTAAAACAAAGATAGAAGTTATATGTATGAAATTGTTTTAAAGTTGTTTGAAACTACCCATGTATTTTTAAATTATTTCATGTATAATATTTTATGAAAGGCTCTCACCTACGTTTATATAAAAGTGCATTATTTTGGATTGCTCTGCATATCAGTACATCTGTATTGACCCCCTATATTTCAAGATCTAAGGCACAGTCCCAGGGTCCCGCTAAATAGTAGGTTGAATTCTGTCAGAAATTGCAGATTGGTGAGCCTCCCTTATTTCGGAAGGCTTGTCCTAATTTTAAGACAGATGTTGATTTTCATATTGTTAGAGATTTCTCATACTGGTGTCGTATGCTTTTAAATGATATGGACTCACTTTCGTACTGTTTAGTTGAATTAAGTGATTGATCATGTTTCCATCTTTATTATCTTTTTTGCATTTCTTTATAGTATTTGAATGGTGTGTATGATTACTAGATAGATAGGGGCGCTCGGGCCTTTATGGTTTGGGATGCCCATCGCGGCTAGGGCCTCGGCTCAGGTCATGACAAATTTGGTATCAGAGCACGGTTCATGGTCGCGGGGTGTCTGCGAAGTTGTGTCTAGTAGAGTCTTACTTATGGGTGTGTTGTGCACCACACTTATAATCATGAGGTTACCAAGCATTTTGGAGTTGTTTCTTATTCTTTCATACTCTAGTTTGTGCTATAGCTTTGTCCATAAGAAAGTTATCCAAATTCATTCCTTGTTCTAATTTCATGAACTATTCCTAATTATCGAGGAGATACAAGTCTAAGAGCCTAGCTCCCCCAACGGTTCTATCTGATTGAGTTATCCATAAAGTTATAAGATAGCACAAGGACTTGAGAGGAGTCCATTAGTGATTCAAGGTGTATTGATTTGAGTGTATACCTTTATCCTAATGAAATCGTGCTTTTCAGCCTGAGATTCGAAGTGTATTTTGTCCCTTTTTAAAATTAGTATTATAGATGTCATGCATAAGGGTAATTATGTATAGCAGAATGTTGGAACGGTATTTCCATCCGAGTAGTAGTATATGTTAAAGTGTCATGACTTATTGGTAGTGAGATAGTCCAGAAGTTGGTGACACAAAGTCACAAGGTTAGCGGTCAGAGTGAGGGTAACTTTTGTGCAAATAAAGTTTTTTAGTTGTATAACCGTTGATTGAGAGATGTTTTACCATTTTATAGTGATAGACTAATGTGGTAGCAATATTTATAGATTATATGGTAGTCTGTGAATAAAGTGATGAGATACAATTATTATTTATTCAGAATAAGTAAGGATCTCATAATGGATAGTTATGATGGTTGCAGAAATTATTGATAGACTGTGAATGACAGGGGGTTGATTAGTCAATAAGTTTTGGTAGAGACTCATCGGCTTATATGGAATTTAAAGGTAGTGGGGATGTATGCATGGGTAAATAAATATGATGTGAGAAAGTGGAATATGCAGATAAGATCATAATGGGTTATAATATAAGATTAAGATCGACTATCTCTATTATGTGACTTTACCTTTTACCCCTATTTGATTGTCTTTACTCCAGTAGTTGTAAACTAGTACTGCTTGTGAGAAGATATGTAATAGATTTTGAGGTGTGGTAGTAATGTCGCAGAGGGGACGCCATTGTAGGTAGTCATTAAATAAAATAAAGTATCCTGAGTTGATTTCCCAATTTGATGGACTAGTATAGTATATGGCATGCTTCGTTAGTAGTACATGATTGACTTGGACTGTATGCTTGAACGTTAGATGTGAAGTGTGGTGATAAAAATAGAATCTTAAGATTAGTGATGTGTATTTGTAGGAACAAACGTGTAGGTTTGATGTGAGGTGTGCAATAGCCTAGAATGGAAACTTGTGGAATAATGAGTGGCCAATTGTGATGTATATGTATACATGAGGACAATAGTAAAATGATGAATTGTGGTTGAATCATAAAGTGGATAAGAGTGTAGGTATATAAGAATAAGTTGAACCCCCTTCTCCCCAGGTAGCATGCTTTTAGATAAAGTGTTATGTGTATAAGTGTTTGGTGTGCCTGATCTGTGTTCTTAAAATTTATAGTGTGGAGACGTCCGGGGAAGACTAAGGAGTTGTTGTATGGTGTTCGTTAAGGAGTTGTTGTATGGTGTTCATTATAGGTAGGCAATATGTGCCTTTTGTATAGTTTCGCAAATTTTGTTAAGTTGAAAGTTGTGTGATTAGAGGTGTAAAGCTAGTATTCTAAGGAGTTAAAGATAGAGTGTTAATTGCTTAGAAGCGCGAGTGACTATGCCCATGATGATGGTAATCATAAGTTGATGACCTTGGGGGTTTGAGGAAATTATGATTAGTATCCCTGAAAGGGAGAGGTTCTAGAAAGAATTTAGTATCTTTATATGTTTATTGAGAGGAGTTTGTGTTCATGCGTATATTGATACCCCCTTTGTGATAAGGAGTGTGGATGCGTACGCTCATGAGAGTGGGAGTTGTAGAGTGATGGCTATAGAGGCTAGCGAAAGTTAAGAGTAGTATTTACGAAAAGTAAAGCCTTCAGAGTATAGCTCATCAGGGAGAATTTAGAGTTTAAGTTTATGGTGATATCTCTTTTGTGTTGAGAATTGTGGCTATAGATTTTAATGTGAGGTTATGTCTGCAAGTCTAGGAGTGTGACTTTGGTCTAAGGGGGAGATGATGGATTAAAGTAGTTCTCGAATTTTCTTGTGGTGTCAAGTTTCAAGTAAGAATCATGATAAATCAATTCCAATTCAAGAAAGCTCCTCCTACTTCGATTCGAATGGACATCTACAAATGTCTTATGTATTCATATCTTGCCTATGCCTAAAGTTTGAGCTCTCTATGTAACTCATGTCATTTTCTGACCTCCTAACAAGAAGCAATAATACCCCTCAGTGATCCAATATTCCAAGTATTCAAACCATATGTTATGTTGCTCATGATCCATATCTACGTCTCACAACATGCTTGGTCCTAAGAAAATATGTTTCTACATTTCACTGAATCATTTTATGCCGCAATTAGCCAAAGTGATAAAGTTTATGCTAACTAATGAAAAATTTCAGTTCTTTAAATGAGGATCAATCGAGTCAAGTGAAAATTCTTGTCTTAGTTGTTAACTACATAAATTTTGGCTTTATTCCATATAGCTTATGATATGTGCACCCATGTTCCACATTGTGGTCTATCCTAAGAAACTATGTTGTGTTATGTTTATGCCCGAATGACTCTCTATTTATGATCTAGACATCTGGTGTATGAACTACTTCATGTTTGTTGGGTACGATGTAGTTTTGATGATTGACAAACTGACAAACTGACAAACTGACAAAATGATATGAAACATATCAGTCAAGCTGGTTCACAGACACACTGTCTCATGTAGCTAAAACTTGTAGGAAAATCATCGATGATTAAAGACAAGCATGCAAAAATCAAGAAAGGACCAGATGGGTGGCTAATTCAGATAAACTCAAGGAAATAAACATGTTCTGATTTAAAGAGTTGGAGTTTGACTACAACACTAAGGAGACAAGAGTTGAAATTGAAGAAGGAGTCTCACTTAAAGTAGAATTCTATGCAATGAGAGTTATGATTAAAGAATGAGTTTGAAATAAAGAATGACTCTTTCGAGAGACGTGCTTAAATAGAAGATGTATTATTTAGAATAACTTACGCACTTACAGAGAGAGAAAAGGATAAACATGAGCAAATTGAGAAAGTTCATAATTGAGAGAATTCTGACTGAAGATTCAAGTGCTGCCAGTACAAAGGAACAGATTAACGAACCTATTTCACAGGAAAAATCTTTACAGTTCATGAGTCAATTTAAATGTATTGTTCTTATTGAGTTGTAATTTATTGCTTTCCTTTATTGATTGTTTAGGAACAATACTGAGATGAGTTAACTTCAAGTTTGGGATAACTTGAAGTGGGTTCAACAGTCAAGGGTGGTTGTTGAGTTATAGGAATTAGAGTTTATGATTCCTAGTTGTTGAGTTATAGGAATTAAAGTTCATGATTCCTAGTTATTGAGGTATAGGAATTAGAGTTTATAATTCCTAGTTGTTGGTTACAAGAGTTTTGTAATCAGTTATTGTTGAGGCTCAGAGTTATTTAGTGAAGTTGGGGTTAAATCCTGTAGAGGTACAGGTCGTGATTTTTTACACCTTTTTGAGTCGGGTGTTTTCCACGTAAAAATCATTGTGTTCTTTACTTTCTGTTTTACTGCTTCCTTGGAACACGTCAGGCAACCCATTCCATCCATAGGCAACTCTTACGTTAAAGCCACTGGTCTTTAGGGCACGTACTCTAACAAGTGGTATCAAAGCGGGTTGTCTTAAAAAGGGTTAACACCTAAGACGAAGACTAATATGATGAATTCCGCACTACCTACTGATCACAGTGAAGGTCAATCCACTATTATACCTCCACTCTTTGATGGGTCTCACTTCATTTGGTCAAAATCTCGAATAGAAATGTTTCTTCAAAGTGTAGATTATGAATAATGAGACAGAATTATTGATGGACCAACAATTCCCATGAAGACAGTGGATGGAGAACAAGTGAAAAAGTTAAGGAGTGAATTCACCCCGAAAGATCTTGTTGTACTACAAAAGAATGCAAAAGCCAAAAACATTCTTATTCGTGGTCGTAGTCCAGCCGAGTACAATAGAGTGTCTAATTGCAACACTGCTAAACAAATCTGGGATGCATTGATGAATGCACTAGCCAAGTGAGAAAATTCAAAATTGCATTGCTTTTCACTGAATATGAGGCTTTCAAAATGGAGAAAAATGAGTCACTAAAAGAAATGATAACTAGGTTAACTTTGTTGGTAAATGAGTTATCATCTCTAGGAAAGGTTTTATCTACTGAGGAACAGGTAGAGAAGGTCTTGAGATTCCTACCAAAGTCTAAGTGGAATGTCAAAGTTACAGCCATATGACAAGCTAAGGATCTCACTAGAATGTCCCTTGATGAGTTAGTTGGTAATTTGAAGACCTATGAGATGGACATAGAAGATCTAAATAGGGAATTTAAAAGTGATGAAGAAGATAATGAAGAAGAGGATAAAACTGCTCTCATGGCCATTGGAGATTCAGACATGGAAGAAGATGATGGAAACTCTGAGGTAAGTATTCTTGAACTCAAAGAGAAGTTGCAATTATTTTCTAAAAAGAAACTTGGTTCCTTAATGAGTTGATGATTTCCAAGAACTAACTTCTGATAGGGATGAGTTATTCAACAATCTTGCAAGTCTCAAGTTTGATTTTATTAATCTAGAAACTTGTAAGAACACTATTGAAAATGAAAACTGCACTCTTAAGGAACAGGTTAGTAGACTTGATTCATCAAACCTAATCCTCAAATCTAAAATCTTGAAACTGACTATTTCTAAAAAAGGAAAAAAGGTCAAAAGTGAGGAACAAGAAAAAATTGAGTCGGAATTAACTAAGATTAGACATGAATACTTTTGTGAAAAAGAAAAGGTTAGTCAATTGAGTCAAGAAGTTTCTAAATTGAAACTTAATCTTGAAAGAGATAATAGATGGACACATTCTTCAAGAATTGTTCATAAGTTAGGTAAAAAAACTCACAATGAAAAGGATGGGTTAGGCTTTTATAAAAGTTGTAATGCTATTAAAGATCTGTGTTATATTTGTGGTAACCAGGGGCATCCAACCACTGAATGTCCAATTGCAGCAAAAAGAAAATCAAGAAGCATAAGCCTAGCAAAAAAATCTGATTCCATGTTAGCACAAGCTAACAAGAAGGTCAAATCTGGTCAGAGAAACAGGTCACATAACTTGTTTCCTCGATGGGCTAGTAGGAACCTCATACATCATTTTTTCTTATAAGAAAGGACCCAAGCTTGTCTGGGTGACTAAAGTTAACCCCTAAATTGTTTTGCAGGTGAGAGTGAAAGGAGGAAAGCAAAATTTGTATATGGATAAAGCTTGCTCAAGGTATAATATTGGAAGCAAATAAAGTTTCTTTCACTCACCATATTTAAAGGGAAAATGAATCTTTTGGAGATGGCAAAAAAAAAGAGGATGACAGTGAAACTGATGAGCATGCACAGGAACATGTTGTACCACCTGGTTCAACTGTTGTACAGACTGAGGGCATATTGAAAGGGGGAACAAAAAATTAAGAAATTGATACATCCATAACACTAACCCAAGGTGATGATAATTTTGTTGGTAATTCATAAGAATTGGTGTTGTCACAAGAATCTTGAGATATCTCATGGGAATCAATGGCTTGAGACTATCATATTCAAATAAAAGTAATTTCACTCTTGAGGGCTATAAAAATATTGACTGTGTGAGTTACTTAAATGACTAGAGAAGCACAAAAGGTACTAAGTAGAGAGCATTTTGAAAGGAATAGGTTTGATTTGGGGATGATTTAAATTGTATGAACTCTCCTCAATGATTGACTAGAATAACCATATTTTTTTAAAATCTTATTAGCTAAAATGTTATTCGATTCAGTCTTGCACATTTAGTTGTGTGTCCCAATTCCAAATTTTTGACTCTTCTAACCTAATTTTGTAGTAGATTGTGCAGAAAATAGGTACAAGCAAGCAATTGTGACCACAAAGTTCTTATCAGGTATGCTCTACACTGACATAAGCATAGGCTGTCTAAGTTGAAATAGTTGAGCACACCTATTCCATTCCTCGCTCTTTATCCTCCCCTTATCCTATGATGCTGATAAATTAGTTGATCAAATTTTCTTTGACTCTTTCCAAATGGTTGTACACAAATGTGTTAATTCTACACCAAAAATTCCTTCTTCTCTCTCAACCAAAATATCAATTTTGTATCATGAATTTGCCAAACTTGATTATCAATCACATGCAGCATATGTTTTTGAAGAATAAAAAGGGACGTGCTCTTTCTTTTAGTTCCTAATTGGCTATTTTTTTGGGGACGTCTCAGTCTTAGTTTAGGTTTGACTTATAAATCAACGATAGATGTTCTTGAGCAAATGAATCATGTTGCTATACCTATTTCAATAAGGAGGGCTAACACTCATTTGAAAAAAAAATTGATAATAAAGAAATGATTTGGCTGAAAAAAAATTTAAACTAGAAGTTGCACAAGACAGTCATGAAGTGGAATAAAAGGTCCTTAAAGCTAGGATCATGACCTTAAAGCTTGACCTTGATTGATAGAGGAATGAAAATGTTGAAGTCATTCGTCAATTGACATAGTTGATATCACCTATTCCACCTTTCTCATCAGCTTCTTTCTATTTGTATCCTTAGCCATGTCCCACTTTTATACCGTATTATTTTTTGATTAATGCTTAGTTGTTTTGCTTTGTTCAGTACTAGCTTAGGTTTAATGTGGAACGTGCTTTGTTAGTTAAATGAAATGGTTATCTTTGCTAAATTGAATCATAATTTTGCTCTCTTTAATACATTACTATGTTGGCTAAAGTCTTTGTCTAATTATTTTGGTGATAGCCCCAGTGGCCATGAATAGCATAGCAAATCACTTTGGCTAGTATATTATTGCATTAAAAATGGTTTTTCGATGATGTCAAAAGGGGGAAGATAAGAAAGGTGCAATGTTTATAACCCATTGACTAACTTATTTCATTCTAGTGTTTTATACTTTAGTGCCTACAGGTGAAGATGTTTGACTGCACAAATACAAGAGGTTTGTCATCATCAAAAAGGGAGAATTTTTTGGGTATGATGTAGTTTTGATGATTGGCAAACTGACAAAGTGATATGAAACATGTCAGTCAAGCTGGTTCACAGACACGTGTCTCATGTAGCTGAAACTTGTAGCAAAATTATCGATGATTAAAGACAAGCCTGCAAAAATCAAGAAAGGACCAGATGGGTGGCTAATTCATATAAACTCAAGGAAATAAACATGTGCTGATTTAAAGAGTTGGAGTTTGACTACAGCACTAAGGAGACAAGAGTTGAAATTGAAGAAGGAGTCTCACTTGAAGTAGAATTCTATGCAATGAAAGTTCTGATTAAAAGAGGAGTTTGAAATAAAGAATGACTCTTTGGAGAGATGTGCTTACATAGAAGATGTATTATTTAGAATAACTTGTGCATTTACAGAGAGAGAAAAGGCTAAAAATGAGCAAATTGAGAAAGTTTATAATTGAGAGAATTCTAACTGAAGATTCAAGTGCTGCCAGTACAAAGGAACAGATTGACGAACCTGTTTCACAGGAAAAAACTTTACAGTTCATGAGTCAGTTTAAATGTATTATTCATACTGAGTTGTAATTTATTGCTTTCCTAGATTGATTGTTTTGGAACAATACTGAGCTAAGTTAACTTCAAGTTTGGGATAACTTAAAGTGGGTTCAACAGTTAAGGGTAGTTGTTGAGTTATAGGTATTAGAGTTTATGATTCCTAGTTATTGAGTTACAGGAATTAGAGTTTATGATTCCTAGTTATTGAGGTATAGGAATTAGAGTTTATAATTCCTAGTTGTTGGTTACAAGAGTTTTGTAATCAGTTATTGTTAAGGCTCAGAGTTATTTAGTGAAGTTGGGGTTAAATCCTGTAGAGGTACAGGTCATGTTTTTTACACCTTTTTGAGCCAGGTGTTTTCTACATAAAAATCATTGTGTTCTTTACTCCCTGTTTTACTTCTTCCTTAGAATGCATCAGACAATCCATTCCATCCATCGGTAACTCTTACGTTAAAGTCACTGGTCAGTAGGGCGTGTACTCTAAAATAGTGTCTATTATATCACATCTTCATCTCATATTCCACCTTGAGTAGTGCTACTTACATTCATGATGCTTATACTCGGGTCTCTTAATGACTCTCCATATATTAGTATGATGGTAGTTGTGGAAGCATAGTAGTGTGTTAGGTGGGGGAGTAGATATTTTTGAGATTAAAAAATTTTAATGTGATTTCTTGAGCTAAGGTTATAAGAGAAGAGGGAAAAAGGAGATGAACTTTCGTTATGTGAGATAGTTTAGAAGAAATTATGTGGCAAAAATCTTAGTGAGAATGATTGAATTGGCTGGTCTTAGTGGAGAGATCCATGAAGTGGGTGTAGAAATGATAGGCTTGGATGTTGTGGTTGATGAAAATGCAAATCAATGGGTTATGTGGTTGGTGCTACTTGATTTAAAACCCGAATGTATTTGATGGTAGTGATAAGGTGAAGTAATTTTCTTAATGAGATATAGAGTATAGGGCCCTGTAGGTTAAGTTAGCACCTTGTTATTTCGTGTTTGGCTTCTACATAAAACACTTTGTAGTGGGACAACTCTTGTGGTTAGATGTGTGATGGTAGAAGTGTAAGATAGAAAGGGCGAAGTATATTATTTAATGTTGGGGCATAGGTGAGTAATGTCTTTAAGTGTAAGTCTATTCGTTGTATCATGAAAGGTGAAGAATTCTTCTATCCCTATCTTTTGCAAAATCTTAATTCTTGATTAGTACCGATGGAAATTAGGACTATGATAACCAAATAAGCTTATACCATATGTTGTGATGATCATGATCCCTAGAATTCATGTACAAGGTCACCTCTATATCAATTCTTATCATCTCACGCTTCATGCTTACACGATTCAATGTTTTTCTTGAGGTCTGTTACGTTTCCTTTGGAAAAAATTCTTATAGTAAGGTTACATCCTTTATTCCATATTTTTGGATCTTCAACAATTCCCTACCCATCATTCGGGGATGAATGATCCCAAAGGGGAGATAATGTAACACCCCTACTTTCGGGCTGAAGTTAGAACCGTCTTTTCTGTGCATATAGACCCAAACCCAATGATTCTTTGTTAATAAATGTGTGATGATCAATCCTTTAGTGTGTGAATACCTTTGAATATGAATTAAGGTCACAAAAATCCTCTAACTTAAAGACGAGTTGAAAACTATTCTATCGATTAAGTTTTGGTGAACATCTCAACTTGGGTCAATTTCCATAGACCAAAACTTCTTATATATAATGATTTAGAGTGCCTACAATATATAAAATGAAAGGTCTTTGATTCTTTTTTCCAACGCAACTAGTTTCACCTTAATCTGATATCAGAGTAGAAAGTTATGCTCATTTTACTTCGAAGTATCTGACTGCCAAAAAGTGACTACAAAGTTGACGAGTTGTCAATTAGGTGACAACTTAGTTGACGAGCCATCAACTGGGTGATGACCAATTAACACTAGTCATCACCCTTAACCTAAAAGGATCAAATTCCACCTTTAAGTGACGACTAGGGTAACGGGACGTCACCAAGTTGATGGCTTGTCAACCTAGTTGTCAGCTGGGGAAAATCTTGCATTGACGTTGGTTTATTTTGGGGTATTTTGGTCTTTTGATCACTCCAAGAACCTCCCTAACTAGTTTAAATCATACCCTAAGCTTCACAATCCACCTTTTATCAATTTTAATGCATCTCAATCCTCTTTACTCTCAAGAACAAAAGAAATTAGGGTTTTCCTTCAAGGCAAGAATCCAAGCCTTTCAATCAAAGATTTTCAAGAAAAGGGTCAAGATTAGAGTCCTAAGCTTCAATCTAAACAACATAAGGTACGACTACATGGGCATGGTGAATTTGTTTTGATTAAGTTTTTAAGGTTGAATAATCATGTATTTGTGAAGGGTTTTGAATTTACATTAACGATTATGCATTGTGGACCCTTTTTGATAATAAAGTATTGGTCTAGAGCCTTCCCTTAAATTTTATTTTTGTTAGTATATATGTATGTATGCGTTTGGAGTTTCAAAGTTAAATTGAGAGCGTGAATATTTATGCTCCCTTTCTTGTTATGATACTTCTTGACTTTACATTTTGTGGGTTGTGAAATTGCATTATTGAAAGCATGAGATAAGAGTTTTAATGTCGTTTATGAGCGTGATCTTGGTTGTGAATTGAAGAGAGGGTACTTTTGTATTTTTCAAGTGTTTTCTTGTTTATAAATGTTAAATGTTATAATCGAAAGAATTGAATGATTATTTTGAGAAATTGACCACTATTTGTTGAAATGTTGAAAAGAGAGAATTTTTGCATAGTTCGACATATGTTTTGAATATGAATCCTCTTGTACTGTTTGAATGTTTTTGTGGTCTGAACATTATTTTTGAATGAAAGAATTGTACATGATATTTTATGTCTTAGAGATATGACTTGCAACTTTTGGTATGACGATACCAAATCAGATAAGGCCATGATAAACTCAGAACAAAATACAGATTTTATATTTTGAATTTAGAAAAATGCATGTTTATAATACGTTAAAAATGGGCACTAAGAGAGTCAGGTTGTTACCTAAAGTAGGCATGAGTCATACTATTCATTGTCTGAAATTGTGTTTTGCTGATACAGATTTATTATATATTCTAAGAGGGATTATACGCTGGCCTAGTGCCCTGTGGCGTATCAGATTCTGATACTCTTACCTTTGTGGCAAACTTGGGTTGAAGGCTTGGCCACCGAGTTAAGGGCAGATCCCATATAGACCGTGGGATACTTTTAGATATGTAGGGTGTACCACCTAGTTTAGAAGTAAAACAAAGATAGAAGTTACATGTACAAAATTATTTTAAAGTCGTTTGAAACTACCCATGTATTTTTGAATTATTTCACGTATAATGTTTTATGAAAGGATCTTACTTATGTTTATATAAAAGTGCATATTTTGGATTTCTCTGCGTACCAGTACATCTATATTGACCCCCTATATTTTAGGATTTGAGGAACAGTCCCGAGGTCCCGATAAGTAGTAGGTTGATTTCTATCAGAAATTGCAGATTGGTGAGCCTCTCTTATTTTGGAAGGCCTGTTCTAGAACATTGTTAGTTTAATTGATTCATGGTCCAACTGGGGGCTTTGTTCCTGTTTCTAGATAGGTGCTGATTTTAAAATTGTTCGAGATTTTGCAGACTGGTGTCGTATGCTTTTAAATGATATGAACTCAATTTTGTACTGTTCAGTTGAATTAAGTGATTGACTATGTTTCCATCTTATTATCTTTTTTGCATATCTGTATAGTATATGAATGGCGTGCATGATTTCCAGATAGATAGGGGTGCTCGAGCCTTCATGGTTCGGGGTGTCCGTCGTGGTGAGCGCCTTAGCTCGGGTTGTGATTGTATATAATAGCAATGTATAATATATCTGAAAGAAGACAAGTGATTGAATGCACAAATATTAGCGTGGAGGACAATGTGATAATATATAATCATCAAAAGTGATAATATTTTTATACGCTTATCATGATTATAAGATATGTTAGAGAAAATTTCTCTACAACTATATGGATACCTCGATTTGCTCCTGAATTAACAATTTCTTAAAAGAGGCTATAAGCTATCATAATTTGATAGGCTTAAGGCACGATTATATTCCATTCCTGGAGAATGAGAAGCTTATTAATGTAAACATGCACGTGATTGTGATGGTATCATAACTCACCTCTGAAAGAGGCCGAATAATTGAGAAGAGTTATTTTGAAATCTACTTCTAAAGTAGCAAATCTGAAATTTATTCAGGTAATAGTAAATATGAAAATTACTAAAGTAAAAGGTACATGTCATGGTAAACTTAGAGTTTGCTAGAATAAAATTTCATCAAATTGACATGAACGATTCCGATATGTCAAATATGTGCATATGGAGTATTTAACATATATTGAAGAATTAGAGAATTTTTCATTACTTTTAATGTTGCTTACTCTCATGATAAGTTGGTTGGACCAACTAATGTTGAGATTGGATCCCTTAAAATTTGAAAATTATAAAAGGTGAATATGAGTCTGGTCACCTATCATGTGATATGTTGAAAAGGTGCATAAATAATATGATCACATGTACATTTATTGTCAACCTACAGTTTGACATTCATAAAGTTGTCTTCTCAATAAAATTTAGCTAAGAGCATAATTTTTCAGATTGTGTAATCAAGATAATTTATCTTGATAATGCTAATTAAGTTGGTGTTAAATGCCTTCGATAAATAATTAAATCATTGCTTATGAGAACAAAGCCATATGTTTTGGTCTGAAGTATGATATATTGCATACAATAACACTTGTTTGCATTAGACCAAAAATTATGATTAATACTTCCTTCTCAATTGGTTCAAGGTCATGAATCAATTATTCCATCTAGTAGTTTTGATGTGTGGTGTTTGATAAATGAATATACCATAATGAATAAAGATGGATTGCTCAAAGAAAATGAAGAATGTATATTTTCCTAACATAAGGGAGAGATTATAAGCAGTTCTCAAATTTGTTAGGAATTATCATCAGATCCCCATTCAAAAGATAATTCAAGTCAAATGCTAAAAGTAACTCATATTTAAGCTACACGTGCTACTATTTTGTGTCTCTAAAGGAAAAATTCTACACATACATAAAGCGTGGTATACCAATCGGTTCCCAATGAAATAATTATTGAAAAGGATAAGGAGCAAATAATCATAATAAGAAGACAATGTGCTCTTGAAGAGCCTACGACATAACACTTCATGAAACTTTATGAGAGGTTCAGGTACCTGAAAATAATGTGACCTTAAAATGTTATGTCACATTACGAACTGATATAAAATGAGAAACTGTCGATGATATCTTTGATACAATATTGGCTCAATATGTAAAAGATTACGAGGATCTGAATTCAACGTTAATTTAAGCATGCTTACTAGAAACATTTATCAAG
Organism: Capsicum annuum; assembly: GCF_002878395.1. Classification (NCBI taxonomy): domain Eukaryota; kingdom Viridiplantae; phylum Streptophyta; class Magnoliopsida; order Solanales; family Solanaceae; genus Capsicum; species Capsicum annuum. The sequence goes on along the minus strand of NC_061120.1, from coordinate 6,297,122 downwards.
TGACATAAAAGGATGCATCTTGGCAAGCACAAAAACTTATTTGATTTGCAATCCAGACACTTGAAGATGCCACACATAACATGCTGAATATTTTCACTAGATAAAATTTATATGAGAACTTTTTAAGGATTCAAAATGTTTGAAGTATATAAAAGTTTCTGGAAAATTTATTTATAATCCTTATATTAGATAAGCTTATAGCTTGAAAATTATTGAAACTCTTGGAGAGTTTTCAAAAGCAATATAATATTTTCTTAAATGAGAAACATACATAATTGAATAAGGATTCATTCCGACCTCAAGAAAAGAATGAAAAACTCCTTGGTTATGAAGTACCATATCTTAGTGCAATTGGTGCACTAATGTATCTTGCAAAATACTACAAGGCATGACATAGCCTTTTCAATCAATTTATCAGCAAGGTATATATAGCTTTACTCCTACTAGGTGATAACAATCAAACTACACCTCTCTTACGATAATGTAAGCGATCGTTGTCAATATATAACCCAACTAGGTTGGGGTCGAATTCCACAGGGAATATGGTGTGAATTTGATAGTTATCAACTGATAGTTATCAGTTTCCTGTGAATGGGGTTTTCTGGAAATGTAACAAATAATTCCTTCTCAGTTCAGTGTTTGAAATCAATATGATTAGGAAAACCAGAGTTATGTTCACTATGGGTGTTGGGATTTGACAGACGCTAGTCACGGTTCAAGATTCTTGTGGTAGTTAGGAGCAACAGACTATCCTTGTCGAAGTTATGTGAATTTATATTTCATAACAAGATGTTGTCTCAAGTTAATTAATCTTGTTACAACATTAATTATTAAATGAAAGTTTAATGCTTCCAAGTCCTAGTTGATAATTGACTTCTTACTAGGGTTGATTTCTTATCTCAAGCAAACCAACTGTAAGCAAAGCCTATTGTTTGTAACCAATAGTCAGCATGTAAAATAATGGAATTAACAAGAAGTTCCTACCACCGTTAGAATCTTGAACACTTAATTACGTTACAAACCCAAACCCATAGATCCTACAACTCGGGTTAAGGGAATTTAGCCACTCATAATAAAATAAAAAAGACAACAAGTTGAATTCATACTTTGATAGATGATCTTACAGCAAGATGAATAGCAACAAGTGTTTCTCAGATTTGATCCAGTAGACAATCCCAAAAACAATGGTAATAATCTTCAAAAATAATTGTCTTGTTAAAGTCAGAAAACTAGAGAGAAAAATTCTCAAAATGTGAGTTCCAAGATGATTAGAAAAACCTAACATATGCTTTAAATACTTCAACCTAATTATGGGAACAAAATCATAGATCACAGTATTTTCTCGGACAAGCGACGACGTGGGTGACGGCTTATCAAGAGTCAGACGGCTTATCAGGAATGTCGTCAGCTCCTCTTCACTTTTGATAATCTCTGCGTTGGGATGAAGATAAGTTTTGACAGCTTATCAGACATGTGACAACTTATCATAGATGTCTTCACTTCTTTACTTCAAACTCCATTCCCTGCCTAAGCCTAACGATGAGCCTGACGGCTTATCACACTTCTGGCAGCCTATCACAGATTTTGTCACAAATTCTAGCTAAAGTTCATTCTCTGTCTAAGCGTGATGGCAACTCTGATAGCTTATCACAAGGCTGACAACTTATCAGACAAGTCATCAGCTATACTTCCTTCACTACTTGCTCAAAAATTAACTCTTTTACTTCCATTATTGCTGATTCTCTTGCATCTCTACTTTTACTGCAATATCAAAGAGAAAACAATCAAAAATGATAAAAGTTGCTTAAGACTTTGGAATTATTCTCAGTTAAAAGCCTCAAATATGTTAGCATCTTCTCGTACATCAACGCCCTCAACTTAAAACAATTGCTTGTCCTCAAGCAACTAAAACAAAACCAAGAGGATACAAAGTACATTCGACAGTCAACTATCCATATTATCTCAAAACATCTTCACCATCTACAAGGTCAATCAATTTAAGAACAACTGTGTATATTATTGAAGAACAACAATGCGACATATAGAAATCAAGATATGGCATCAGTTCAGCAATAACAACTATGCATGTACCAAGACTACACTATCCAAACAAGTTAGCAACTAGCAACGTAACTAGTGTTCCCTCACTACAAAGAAGTCCCACTTCACTTATATCAGACATCACATATGTAACCATGGGGACAATCAAAAGACACTTACTCTCAGAATGAAGTTCCAATCAATGTATGCCGAATACCATAGGCTTGCCCTTAATTTCGTTACCAAGATTTTCAGACAGGTCAGCTAGGATCACTATACGTCTTCTCTTTGGCTTGTAATGTAGACTAGGGGCTGGTGCGATACTCGATGATATTTAAAGTGACTAAGCCTCCTTGACACTACACTAGCTTCTGGGGTCTCACTTATTAACCTTTTTCTATTCTTCTCTTTTCTTGATCACACATATTTAGGATGGGTGCGGTTTTTTCTACAATCACTTTTTTTTTTCACAACTTTTTTTTCTTATTCTTTTCCACCGCACTCAGCTTTTTATTATTTTCTTTTATTCTACCTTTCTTGATACTCATTTTACATTGCGCACCCCTATGATAGCCACCCTCAACTTAGTCCATTTTCCTAAGTCAAGGTGCACAGCATCCAAGGAGGACCAAGGCCAAAATAGGTTCATTATGATATAAAATGGTACGGTGATAGGTATCATAAAAAGAAATAAGCTATTCAGGCTCAAAATAGAGATCAAGGAATATTATGCATACAAGGAAGGTCATTTAGGATAAAGTGGGCTACTATCAAAATGGCCTATGATCCTTTCCTAACCCCTATCCTTTAACCTAGGTAAGACTAACCGGGCAAATTCTGGATTCAACATACAAAGGGAACTAAGTAAAATCTCATACGCACATGGCACACAAGTATATCACAAGTTACTTACCTATCCAGTTCATGCAATTGTTTTGTAATGGTTATCAAGTCACTAGAAATAATACCATACAAAGATACACAGAGGTCACAATTAAATGCAAATCATACAGTTAAATAATTAGACTATTTGAGAGGTGTTCACAAAATAACACAACCATGTTAGTTGCCTCAGGTACTTGTATTTCTCCTAGTCAACTACAAAATGTTACAACAACAACTCACCCTAAACCCCCAACTTAAAAACAAAGAAAACCTGAACTAAGGATTAGGGTATACCTGGAGTAGATCAAGCTTGGGGTCATGGGTCCCTGACCCTGCTGCTGCATCCTCAGCTTCCTTATCTCCATCGGGAGTCTCCCCCCGTTCTGACATATTTGGCCTAGCAGTTGTTGGAGGCCTACTAGTTGAGGCACCTATGACTCTCGCTCGTAGGGCCTCCTCCCATTTTTCATTGTCAGCTAGTGACTTGATCATCGCCTTCCTCATCTCCTCTTTTTTATCCTTCTTTCTCGCCCTCTTCTCTATTTTTCTTTCTTCATCACTATCAGGCCTTTCTCTCTTACCCTTACCTTTTTTCTCACCCTTCTTTTTCTTTTTCTTCATTGGTCCCCCCGTGAGATTAAGCAATGGGATTTTATCTTCAGACTCATCAATAGTCGGATTTGCTGTCACCATAAGTTGGTGCTGCTGTAATACTCCAATATCTTCTTTTACCTGGTCCAGGGCTACTCTAAATTATGCAAGTTCTGAGCCCGACATTTCTCTTAACCGTGTATTGAAATGGTTTTCTAACTTATCAATCCGATTGGGCAAGGCTTAGAAGGGCTCTAGTGCGACCTTAATCCTCTTGTCTACCACAGAGGAAAATTTCTTGGCAAAAATTTGTAGCTGATCCTCGCACCACTTGGCTTGTTTTGCCACACTCCTAAAATTCATCGGGTTGAAGGAAAATTTTGTGGTAGACACAGTAGCTGAAGGGTTTGTTTCATTTCTAGGCACCAAATCTGCTCGTGCTAAAGATGTTAGTGCTGCAGCTTCAGAATCCTGCACCGCTATATTAGGTGCTGTGCTGGTATTTGTAACTGGTGGATCTGTTGCAACCTCTGCTCCTCTGTCAAGTATCAGCCTTAGCTGATTTTCATCATATTGGATAGGATTGTGGGTCTTTTTGGCAGGCAATTCATTGTATATCCCTGCAACCTCAGGTGCAATGGCCGCCTTACAAAACCTTATAATTAGACAATGGAAAGGATATGCTGTGTCGGGCCTTGAGACCTGAATTTTCATCTCCTCAGAAATGATCTCTCCGAAGTTCAAGTTAAGTTTAGCCACAAGACTTGCAACCAGTATTGCTATATCATCTCCAAGGATGTTATATCCCTCAGTAGGCATCAAATGGGTATGCACTACACCCACCAGAACCTTGCCTCTTAAGTCAGGGAGGCCTTGAAAATCCTTTCATTTGGGTTGGTTAGCCATTCAGGTTTCCCTTCAGCTATGAGAGTGGCTAACGAAGGCCTTTGATTTGCATGATTCTTTAACCGAGCGTAGAATGTAGGTGAAGTGAATTCGGGGCCATGAAGAAATCTATTGATTGTTGTTTCTGAGAGATACACCATCACACCCCGTACTGGAACTCTATCCAACAAAGGTTGATCTGCTGATTTCTCTCTTTCTTTGCACATGTTCTCCAATCGAGCCTGATAGTTTGCATAGAACTTCCGAACTAGTGTAGGGCAAAATGAGCTTCCTCCTTTCGCAGTCCATCCCAAGTCATAGTCTCAGAATTTTTTCTTCACTTCAAGGTATTTGCTCAACCTGGTAGTGATGATCTTCTTTTCTTCAAAGATTGGCCTTTTAATGGTCCTTCTTTTGGTTTTGAGAAGCCTATCATAGAAGATTTTTTGTTCCTTAGGAATTTGCCACCTAGCACTATCTCAAACCCCAGGGTTCTTGTATTTAACCAGAGTTTCTCGAATCGGAGATTCTTCATCATCCTGTTGTTCAGTAGAAGGGGACTCAGATGATGGTCCCTCAGATTTAGGTTGCTCAGAATCAACATGCTCTGACTTAGGCTCTCCAGATTCAGAATGTTCAGACTCAGGCTGCTCAAAAGTCGTACTGTCAGGTGGTGTTATTGATTCAGTATCACTTTATTCACTCTCCTCCACCTCAACTGGTGGAGGTGGCGAAGGCTTTTTCGGGATTTTATTTTTCCTTTGCTTCTTGAGAAGTGGCTCCTCCTCCTCATAATCTAATTCCTCATCGACGAGTCTCTGAGGTACACTTTTTTTTTCACTTTCTTTGTAGGTTTGGGGCTCTGTCCTTTGGGTGCCATTATAATACCTGTAGCAAAAGAAAGCACTCATTTAGCATTCATGATCATACAACCCAAAAATTTCAGTTATTATAATTCCACATCCCTCAAAAGAGGTTCACAATAGTATCAGATCAAAGTTGTGATAACATGTTCTGATAAGTCATCACAAATGTGATAGCTTATCAGGCGTGTCGTCATCCTTAAGTAGAACAAGCTTATTTTTCCCAACTTATGATAACATAGTCTGATAAGCCGTCATATTCATGATAACTTATCAAACACATCGTCAGCTCAGAATACAACCTCCAGCTCAGTTTTAGTCTTGATTATCAAACCATTTTCTTCTTATAATCTCATGGAGTTGTGTTCTTGAGCTAAGCACCAGGTTCTTATGCATAATGCAACACTATAAACCCTAGATTCTATTTTTCACACAATAGCAAGTTACGCTTGCCTCAATCCTTTTGAAATTAAGATTTACATTTGTTGCATCACTTACCAAATAAAGAGGAGAGTTGAGTTATGAGCATACCTGATAGATGACTTCACTTGGTTACTCGAATGAGAGGAAATAGTAGATGAAAGAAGAGTTCTTTATCTTGATTTCAAACCCGCACTCACAAGGAAGGAATATTTTTCTTATTTTACTTAGGAAATAATTTTGAAAAGAGTAAGTAAATAAACTAACTATGGAAGGAAATAAAACTTAAAGAAAATAAAAGGAATACGTGGGAAGGTGGAAAGGTTCGACTGTGGGCCGAGTCGAACTTTCTGTAATTGGGCCCAAAAATACGTGATGGCTTATCACATGTCTGATAAGTCATCGTGAATGTCGTCAACCTTAGGTAGAGTGTTATCTTCTTTTGGATTTTGTGACGACATATCTAACGGCTTATCACAATTGTGATAGCTCATCACATATGTTGTCAGGGTCACTTGGTTGACTTCCTCAATTTTTTACCTATACCCCTGCATACCTATTCAGTTCATTATGCTTCCTATCTAAGCAAATTAAAACAACTTCTGTTTAAACATAAAAATTTTGGGTGGCCCCAATAGCGCCTGATTTAATGTCGCGACATGACTAGGTTATCTTGACTACTCAGACTTCGTTAAGACACCATGCTGCTACCTCTTTCCCATCTTTATAAAACACATCCACGATTGAGAAAACACTCATCTCCTTTTGCTGTGTCATAGATGAGTGCATTTCAAAACTTGATTCTTTGTTATTGAACCTGAACTTCAGCTCTTTTAGCTCCATGTCCACTACTACTCTCCCAGTCGCAAGGAATGGTCAACCCAAAATAATGGGTACTTCAAAGTCCACCTCACAGTCTAGGATACAAAATCAGTAGGAAGTATAAAGTCGGCCACCCTTACCAATACATCATGTAATATTCCTACTGGCCGCTTTACAGACCTATCCACCATCACAAACCGCATGTTTATCGGGGTAGGATCCCCCAAAACTAGATTTTTATACACGGCTAGAGGCATCGGATTTATGCTCTCCCCTAGATTACATAGGGCCTTAGCAAAATTAAGAGACCTGATTGTACATGGAATAGTGAATGGTCCTGGGTCTGCCTTCTTCTGTACCAAGGTCCTCGTAGAAATAGCACTAAAATGATGGAGATTATCCTCCGATTCATAGCTCACCACTCTTTTCTTCGTCACAAGGTACTTCATGAATTTAGCATACCCTGGCATTTGCTCAAGTGCCTCTACCAAAGGCACATTTATTGTTAACTGATTCAACATTGCCATAAATTTACTAAATTTTGAGTCATCAACCTTCTTCTTCAATGTTCGAGGATGGGAGGTGGTGATCTTGGGAGAGTTCTCACTACTACTTCCTTTTCCTTCTTTTTCCTTTTTTTTTCGGAGCATCATCAGAACCATCCAGCTTCCCAGACTCCACTAGACCTTCTTCATTGGGTTCATCCTCTACTTCAGTCACATCTTCAATCAAAATTTTACCCACAGAAGGGCCAGGTAATATCTTACTACTTCTAGTGGTAATTGCCATACATGAGCCATTATTTCGCTGATTCTGGACCATATCACTTGGTAATATTCCACTCTTTCTCTGGTTCAGTGCTGCGGAGAGTTGGCTTATTTGCTATTCCAGCTGTTTGATCAAAGTGGAGTGCGAGTTTACTAACTGACTAATAAATGACAGATCGTTCTTCATGGTAGTCACCCCTGAGTTGGTAACCTCCACTCTCTTTAACAATTTAGCCATCATGCCCTCCATGGAAATCTTTTTAGAACTTGTTGAAGCAGCCTCACGATTTTCAGGAGGAATATATAACCCGCTCCTATCATTATTGCTCCTCCAATTTCCTTGCTCCTGGTTCTTATATCCAACTTTATCATAATAAGTCCAACCTTGATTTCCTCGGCTATTGCCTCGGAAGCCCCCCTGATTATTTACATAGTTTGCCTCTTCTTCTGAGTCAGACTCCACTTTTCCCTACGATCCCACAACCTTCACTTTCTCATTTTTACTTGATAGTAAATACTTGGTTAGCAAGTCCATCTTCATTTTTAGGTGAGCCATGTCTTGATCACGCTCCTTGTCTTTTCTGCATTGTTCCACAGTCATACCTACAGAAATAGTAGGGGTTGCTACCACAGAGTCTCTGGTACGCCATGTTCGACTCTGTTTGTCATGCTTTCTAGCATTTTTGAAGCCTCTGGAAATGTAAAATCAACAAACAAACCACCAACATCATTATATACAATTGGTTTTATCACAGATTTAAGATCCCTGTACAAAGTCTCCATCAAGTGTATGTCCGTCATATTGTGGTTCGGACACTACATCAGCTTCTTTTTGAATCTCTCCCAGGTTTCATGTAAGGCTTCAGTTGGGAGCTGTCTAAAGTTACTGATCTCATCCCTCAATTGTACCTTCCTGGAAGGTGGAAAAAACCTTTATAGGAAAGCTCCTTTCAACTGCCTCCAGTTGGTTATAGAATTAGCTGTCAGCTTATTAAGCCACAATGTTGCCTCCCCAGACAGAGACAACAGAAATAATCTCAAACGGATAGCATTCTGAACCACTCCTGGGTTATCAAAAGATTTACAAACGGTGACAAAGTTCACCAGATGCAAGTTCGGATCATCCCCAGGAAGGCTACTAAACAACCCCTTCAGATTAAGGAGTTAATCATAGCACTCGTAATGTTGAATTTCTCCCCAGGTGCTAACGGTGGAGGAATAATTTCACCCATTGCACCTGCTCCATCCATTCTATCATCATCATCATTAAGGTCATACTGGACCAGCTGGTGATCTTGTCTTCCTCAGAATGGACGGTTTCTGTTAGTATTACGCTGTACTGGTGCAACTATTTTCTCTACACGCCTTGGGTTACTAGGATTTAGCAACTCCTCGTCTCCCAAATCTTCATCCTCAGGATTTAGATGCCATACTTGTTGACCTTCATTCTGCACATTCACCTGAGCTCTAGCTAAGGTTGCTAACCTATCATCCTCCTACCGATCTGCCATTTTGCCGATTAGTTGCAATTTCAGATTAAATGGTAATAGTAGTTTTCGAAACTTCTGGTTCTTGGAATACACCACAAAAGTCCTGCAGCAAACAAAAACAACAAATAAATGTAAAACTAGGAAACTTAACTAACAGTCAATTAGCGCACACAAACTTCAATTTACAATCGTATTCCTTGGCAATGACGCCATTTTTGATAACGTTCAAACTACACCTCTCTTACGAGAATGTAAGCGATCATTGTTAATATATAGCCCAACTAGGTTGGGGTCGAATCCCACAGGGAATATGATGTGAATTTGATAGCTATCAATTGATAGTTATCAGTTTCCTGTGAATGGGTTTATTTGGAAATGTAACAAATAATTAATTCTCAGTTCAGTGTTTGAAACCAATATGATAAGGAAAACCAGAGTTATGTTCACTATGGTTGTTGGGATTTGACAGACACTAGTAACGGTTCAAGATTCTTGTGGTAGTTAGGAACAACAGACTATCCTTGTCGAAGTTATGTCTAAATATTTCTCAACCTATTTAGACAATTAATCACCTAATTCTCTCGAACTTAGGGAATTTATATTTCATAACAAGATATTGTCTCAAGTTAATTAATCTTGTTACAACATTAATTATTAAATGGAAGTTTAATGCTTCCAAGTCCCTGTTGATAATTCACTTCTTACTAGGGTTGATTTCTTATCTCAAGCAAACCAACTGTAAGCAAAGCCTATTGTTTGCAACCAATAGTCAACATGTAAAATAATGGAATTAACAAGAAGTTCCTACCACCATTAGAATCTTGAACACTTAGTTACGTTACAAACCCAAACTCATAGATCCCACAACTCGGGTAAAGAGAATTTAGCCACTCATAATAAAATAAGTAAGAAAACAAGTTGAATTCATACTCTGATAGATGATCTTACAACAAGATGAATAGAAACAAGTGTTTCTCAGATTTGATCCAGTAGACAATCCCAAAAGTAGTGGTAGTAATCTCCAAAAATAATTGTCTTGTTAAAGTTAGAAACTAGAGAGAAAAATTCTCAAAACGTGAGTTCCAAGATAATTAGAAAACCCTATCATATTCTTTAAATACTTCAACCTAATTATGGAAACAAAATCATAGATCACAGTATTTTCTCGGACAGGCGACGACGTAGGTGACGGCTTATCAGGAGTCTGACAACTTATCAGGAATGTCGTCAGCTCCTCTTCACTTTTGATAATATCTACCTTGGGCTAACAATGAGGCTTGACGGCTTATCAGACATGTGATGACTTATCAGAGATGTCTTCACTTCTTTACTTTAAACTCCATTCCCTGCCTAAGCCTAACGACGAGCCTGGCGGCGCATCACACTTCTGACGGCCTATCATAGATGTCATCACAAATTCCATCTGAAGTCCATTCTTTGTCTAAGCCTGACGGCAACTCTGATAGCTTATCACAAGGCTGACGACTTATCAGACAAGTCATCAGCTATACTTCCTTCTCTACTTGCTCAGAAATCAACTCTTTTACTTCCATTATTACTGATTCTCTTGCATCTCGAATTTTACTGCAATATCAAAGAGAAAACAATAAAAAACGACAAAAGTTGCTTAAGACTTTGCAATTATTCTCAGTTTAAATTCTCAAATCTGTTAGCATCTGCTCACACATCACTAGGAGACCTCAAAATGAGATCAAGCATATGAGATTATTTTATTCTAAATATTATAGTCTCGATCTTGTTGGTTATGCTAATATTGGGTACTTATCTGAACCGTATAAAGCTCGGTCACAAATAAGCTATGTGTTCATATGTGAGGGTACTTCCATATCTTGGAGATATACAAAGCAGTGTATTTAGCCACTTCATTGAACCATGTTGAGATAATAGATATTCATAAAACTAGCCGAGAATGTGTATGATTGAGGTATATGATATATCTCATTCGCGAAAAATATGATTTGAAATGTGATAAATTACCCATAGTTTTTTTATGAGGATATTGCAGCATTCACAACACAACTTAAGGGAGGCCTCAAGGAGATAGAACGAAGCATATTTCGTCAAAATTTTTCTATACACACGAGCTACAAAAGAATGACGATATTAACATGCAACATATTCGTTCAAGTGATAATATGGTTGATTTATTCAACAAGTCCCCTTCAATTGCAACTTTCAAGAAGATGGTGCACCAAATCGGGATATAAAGGTTCAAGGATGTTCTTTTAGGGGGAGTTAATACGCGTTGTACTCTTTTTTCCTTACGAGGTTTTGTCCCAATGGGTTTTTCTTGTAAGGTTTTTAATGAGGCAGCCGATATGCGTGTTGTTAGAGATGTGTACTCTTTTTCCTTCACTAGATTTTTTTCCCACTAAGTTTTTTCTAGTAAGGTTTTAATGACACATTATCTATCAATTAGACATTTAAGAGGGAGTGTTATAAATATATTACAATATATAGTGAATATCTACTTTACCATATATAGTGAATATATATTTAGGGAAAAGTTAGAAACCCCAAGATTAGTTTTTCCCTATAAATAAAGTTGGTTTTCTTCATTATAATTAATCCATCAAGAAACCCTTCAAAAAAATAAAATAATAATCACTGTCTTTTCTCACTCTATTCTTCTTCTTCTTTTGCTTTATATTTCATAACACATCTAAATTATCTTAGTTTTTTGAGTTTCATATCCGAACTATTGGAAGTGTGAGTTTCCTACCCAAATGATGAATAATAGTTAGGAAATTACATCTAGACGTAGACTAGACCAAATTTTGTCTACAAGCACTGTAAGAAGCATTCAATCAAAAAATCTTCGTCCATATATAACGACTCTATTTGCTGACACATTATTTTTTATTTTATTATTTTTTGATTGATTTCTTTAAAACCTAAATTCTTTCATTTTAAGCTGGAGATATTGACGCCATAGCGGAGACTCTCAACTCTAAACAAAATTATGCAAAATTATTTTCTTGTACGTTTTTATGTTATAAACGAAAACAAAGTACTTGGTAAATTTAAAATTTCAAGAAGTTCTCATATTTCGTTAATTAAAATTTGAAAAGAATCCATCTACACGTAAAGCCAACCTAATGCTCGTTGGTTCAGCTATAAAAAATAGATTGGTTCTATCAAAATATTTTGGCATAATATATAACCGTGTCCTTTAACTTGACGACTGACATTTATGATATCGAACTTTAAATGTGTACAAATATTCAAGGACTAATCTATTTAAAATTAATTCAAGATTCATTAAAGACTAATTTTTTCAAGGTTCAAATTGTTTTAATTTAAGGTTCAAATTATTTGAGTTCAAGGTTCAACTTAAGCTCCAAATTATTTGAATATCGAGGTTCAAATATGTGGCATCAAATTTTGAATTTCTAGTTCCCTCCTTGCTTTTGCTTCAAATTATCACATATCTACATTGGTAAATACATTTTTTCTTTAGAAGATTTAATAGGTTTGGACAAGTCAAATAATCTATCTAGACACAAAGATAAAGAAAAAGATTGTTGGAGAAAATGATGTGCAATATTGCATTAGGGAATTCTTTGAATTTTCTAAGACGTGTGTTTGCTTCTTTGGACTATAATTTCTTGGTCACCAAGGCATAAAATTTCCGGTCGTTTGTTTCACGGACTAAATTATTTCAGAGTTATAATTTTGTGATTATATATAGTTTTTGGACTAATTTATTCCACACGAGAGATTGAATCAAATAATACCAAATTGGATATGATAAAGATAAAGTAGGATATTCATAGTTAAATTTACACTTTGTTTGATTGAAAGTGTAAATTTATCTGAAACTTAATTATCCAATATCTAACCTTATCTCATGAACCAAAAGGCCCTTAAGACTTTTAGTTAATTAATTAATATATATAGGATACTAGTGCCATAATAAAGATCAAATAGAGCTAAGTGTATGCTAGTGAGTGTAAGATAAGGCCTTCATTTCAATATGGAGATATCATATTACAACTTAAAAATTGCAATATTTTCATTTGCAATTATCTTAGTATTGAGATGTGCATGGAGAATCTTGAATTATGTTTGGTTCAAACCCAAAAAGTTGGAGAAATGTCTAAGACAACAAGGTTTCAAAGGAAATTGTTACAAGTTATTGTATGGTGATATGAAAGAGATGAAGAAGAAGCTATGTCTAAGCCTATTAATTTCTCACATGACTAGATTTGGCCAAGAATAAGCCCCTTCATCCAAAAAACCATCACAAAATATGGTATGAATTCACAATTCAAATTTTATTATGTATAGTAGTAATTATTTGTTATCTTTTAGCTGATTTGATAAGAGGATGGGGATAAGCTTCATCGTCAATGACTTTCATACAAGTGCTAAATGGTTTTCATCAACACGTGTCATGTGATATTTGGTCAAGTTCTATAAAATATTTATATTGCCAATGTATAGAAATAAAAGTTGAATTCTATATATTAACACTTTAAAGGACTTCTAGTTTATACTATCAGGGACCTTTTGGTACATGAGATGAGCTAAGTTCGGATATCTCATGAAACTATTTTATTCTACCTTTCATATGGATTACTATTTCCATCATTTTAGTACAAATGATGAAATAAAATAATATTTTGTAGTTGATTTTTAATCTAGTGATCATTTGATTATGTAAAACTTCTTTATGCTCATTAAATATGTCAGTCAAACTTTTGTGGTATAAATATATTCACTATAAAATAACTAAGCACAGTTGCAATTCGTCCTACTTTTTGTTAGGCCACATTGTCATTTATCACTTTTGTATATTATTGAGATATTCATTAAATATCTAAATTTATTTTACTTCGAACACAATACTGTATGTTTACTTGAAATCATTATAAAACATATAGTCAAATTTTGAATTTGCTTATGCATTTAGGTTCTTCATTTTAATATGTAGGTAATTAAGAATTTTTTTATGTGGTTTTCATTTTAATGTGTAGGTAACTATAAAATATATAGTCGAACTTTGTAATTGTATGACAGTGTAACATTTCTTTTCAAAACATTATTAGAGGCATCCATACAATTAATCATACATGTATACATACTTATGTCATGCTGTCATAGACTACATACACAGTCATATATGCATACACTGTGACATAGCTAACTATCAAACTTGGGCCACACATAGAAGAATTCTCAATCCTGCTTTTCACCTTGACAAGTTGAAGGTTTTAACAACTATCAAACTTTTGTCATAATCTCTGTGTTTTAATTTGTTTGTCTGATTTTAACTCGACACGTGATTTAAGAAATTCTTCTGATCATAAGATAAAAGGTATATAGAAATTTTTCTGTTTTAGCCTTGATTGACATAGAACCTCATACATGTTGCTAGTGGGAGGTGACAGGTATTTTGTTAAATTAGTTGAGGTTCACGAAAACTGGCTAGAACACCACGATCATAAAAGAAAGATATATAGAATATACTAACATGATCGTTGTTAGGGATATAGTGGATATACCATAGATCTAATATCATATATGATGATTCAAGCGTATCTTATAAATGTTATTTGATATAAATATCAATATTCTTTTTCATAGTTATATCAAGTTATTTGATTGATATGATAAGGTCTTTGACTAAGTTTTAAAATTTGACGTCATGATGGAGATCATGACAATGAGAGAGTCGTGTTTTTTATAACTTAATCTAAACTTCTTATTGATTGTAGAAATAATAAGGTAAAATTTCACATATAGTCTCTTTAGAGTATCTACAACTAACTTTCTAGTCTAAATTCATATTTACAATTCATAGATAAAATAAATGACAGTTTTATGTATATATATACAAAAAAGAAGGAAAAGTTCATGACAACAAAAAGAGATAAAAAAAGGAAATTTTAATGTAATAAATGTACTTAATCTTCTTCAAATTTTCATTTATTTCTCTGATATAACAGATCAATAAATATGAATTTATGCGTTAATTACTCCCTCAAAATTTGATAATTTTTTTTTAAATTGTGATCTACAGGAGAAAGTTGGTAATTAGTGCATACAAAATTCTGGTATATACGATTTACGCAAATTATTTTTTTACTTAAATTTATTTACTGAAATCCTTTTTTGAATCTAATACACAATAAAAATTGATTCAGTTTCAACATAATGAAAATCGATTTTATTATTGGTTTAAATTAGATTTTCGAAATTGAATGCACAATATAAACTTCAAAAACTTTCAAATTGCCAATTTTGCAATTACTATTGTTTTTGTATACAATAACTTCAATTGTAATTTTAGGTTTCAATTTTCGTATTGAATTTTTATTTTCATAATTTTGAATTTCTTTTTTCACAGAAGTTGTTAAAAGGTTATAATCCTTGTTTGTGTTAGTTTTTTTTTTTTTTTTCTAAATCCCATTTGTAATTGCAATTTGTGTGATATATTCATTCATTACTCTACTGCATATTTTATAATATACAATTGACAGTCTTTTAATATTTTTTATGTATATCTATTAATAGTATATTTAAATTTTGTGTATCTGTGAACATAAGTGTATGATTGTATTTGTATATCTGTTTTAAAGGTTACAAAGATTGTTTTTATTATTTGTATATCTATTGTTTGTATATCTGTATATTAGTTTACATAAATTTGATATTTGTATATCTGTTGTTAGTATATCTATATATACATATATGCAAATGAAGTATACATATATTTAAATCAAAACTGTTGTTTATTATTTGTATATCTGTTGTTTGTATATTTGTATATACAAATTTGAATGTTGTTTGTAAACGATATTGTAAACGAAATATACATATATTCAGATGAAAATTGTTGTTTATTATTTATATATCTGTTGTTTATATATCTGTATATACAAATTTAAATGTTGTTTGTAAACAAAATATACATGCAAACGAAATATACATATTTGTATATCCGTTGTTTGTATATCTGCATATACATATATGCAAAAGAAATAAGCATATACATATATGTTTATTATTTGTATATCTGTTGTTTGTATATCTGTATATACAAATTTGAATGTTTTACATAATAACAAATTTGAATGTATATGCATATATGCACTCTAAAACTGTATATATCTACATATACATTATTCTTCAAAATGTATATGTGAAAGTTAACTGTATATACATATACGTAAATTGTATATACATAAATCAAAAATACAAACTGTATATACATCCATACACTCTAACTCTGTATATATATACATGTATTATTCTACAAAAAAAAAGTATACGTATCTACATATATTGAAACAAAAATGTATATTGACCAACAATTCCGTTTCATGAGAATATATACAAAAATATCTCATAATCATTGTCAAATTCATTGCTCCCCTTTTTAGATTTAGATACCTTAAAATATTTTTTCCTTTCCACCTTTCTAGAAGATGCAAAATTCTTTTTTTTTTTTGATAAATCATCCATAAAAAAAATGGGGAAGTGACTTACATAATATATAATATTATAAAATAAAAATCCACAAAAATGAAAAAATTATAAAAACGGGGGAGTGCTCCCCCTTTTTTATTTTTTTGTAAAATATATGAACAACGAAGAAATTTAACAACTAACTGACATAATATATAAAAATTTTAAAAAAATTAAAGCTAATGCCAATAAATATCCTAAACTGATTTTCTGTGGTGAAAAAGCCGCAAAAATGATTTATCACAGAAAAATCAAGGATTATATTTTGTGATATTAGAGCGACTTTGAGAGAAAAATTAGGAGAAAAAAGTTGAAAAAGATGTCTTGAATAATTATGTATTATGATGTTGCCAATGTTGTCGCTTCTTTAATTTAAAATCAAGGATATTAGAGTAATTTTGAGAGAAAATTAAGGAAAAAATAGTTGAATAAGATATCATAAAAAATCTTGTGTTTTGATATTTCATTGTTGCCTTTTTTGAGTAAATGGGATAGAGAGAGAATAGAAAAAAAATATCAAAAATAAATATATGAGAGAGAAAATTGATATATACAAATCTTAATATATTTGTATAAAGGGCCCACAAAAAAAAGCTAACTTTTAACTACCAAATGACTATGAATTGTAATTTTTTAAAACATGAACCATATCATGTAATTAATATAGTATTTTGTCTATAATGTGTAATTTTTCCAATTATTAATAATTAGGATATTAGTGATTCGGCCTGGTCGGGCTTATATGCCCCAGTTTTAAATGGGCTTAATGAAAATTTTTAACATAACCCTATTCTAGTGGGTTCAGTAGGGGCAGGTTCATGGCCAAATCCATTTTGATGACTATAATTGAATTCTTATTAATGTGCAGCATATGCTACCTGCATTTGAATTGACAATTAGTGACGTGTTGAACAAATGGAAAAAAGTTGTCTCGAAAGAAGGATCGGAGATAGATGTGTGGCCATATCTTCAAACTTTGACAAGTGATGCAATTTCAAGAACTGCTTTTGGCAGTAATTACGAAGAAGGAAGAAAGATTTTTGAATTTAAAAAAGAATTGATTAAAATAATTTCAGAAATGTCACGTTTAATATACATCCCAGGATGGAGGTAAAATTTATTTCCTTATATATGAATTCTATAATAAATCTTTGTGTGGTAACCTAAGCCTTGCTTCGTCTGGTCGGCTCGTAATAGCCTAACACAATATATATGCAAGTATACAAAAATGTCTCACACGTAATATGGGATGGATAACCTCAGAAAGTTTTCATGTTGCATCCCTCATTTGAAAATTCAATATTATATATTTTAGTTGAATCTCGAAGACAATCTTTATGTCATCATTTTTCCATTCGTTCATCGAAAAGACTTCAACTATGTTCGAGAAGTATGCATGCATGTTATGTGTCTCAAAGTCTATTTTGACTACCACATACACGACTACCTGTTCCATTGATATGCCGACTGATGAGTCAGCTGTATAAGTGGTTGAAGGTTATTAGATAGTGATTAGTTAGTTACAATGAGCTGTCAAATAGAATATTCTAGAAGAAGGTAGTTATTAGATATTTTGTATCTCTTTCACAGCCTATATACGGCACAACATCAGATTGTAACACAAGTTTTTAGATGAATAAAATTTCCAACTTCACTCTCTCTTTCTCCTACCTTGTTCATGGATTATCAAGATGTAATGCTTGAATTTTACATGGTATCAGAGCCACGAGCTCAACACTAAGTATGGTTTTCGATCACAGTTCACTAAGTTTTCTGCGCATTTTCGGATATCTGTCTTTAGTTCCTTTTTCGCAATTTAGATCTATATTACAGCTACATTCTATCAATCATGGCGCCTAAAATTGATCAAAGTGATCCACTTTTCATTGGTGCATCTGATAGTTTCAGTGCTGTATTTGTTCCAATCAAGTTAACTGGTTCAGAAAATTATAGTCTATGGAGTCGATCGATACGTATTCTCTTAGGGAAGAGAAAGTTTAGATTTGTCACTGGAACCTGCAATAAGGAGTCGTATCGAGAAGAGCTTCATGGGCAGTGGGAAACATGTAATGCAATTGTGCTTTTCTGGATTATGAACACTGTGAGTGAGAGTCTATTATCTGGCATTATTTATGCCATGAGTGCTTGTGTAGTTTAGGATGATTTGAAGGATAGGTATGACAAGGTGAATCATATGTGTATATACCAATTACATCGTGAAATTAATGTGCACTCTCAAGGTACAGATTCAGTTTCAACTTATTTTACCAAATTGAAGAATTTATGGAGTGATTATGATGTACTAGTGCCAAATCCTAGTTATGATTGCCCTAGGTCCAGAGAGTACTCAGATCATATGTGTCAACTTAGACTTTTATAGTTTTTAAGTGGCTTAAATGAGTCCTATGATTAAGCTAGAAGACAGATATTGCTCAAAGAAGTAACTCCTACTCTTAACCAAGCTTACGCTATGCTTATAGAGGATGAAATTCAACATTCATCTTGTATGCTGACTGTGAATGATAGATCAGAGCCACTTGCTATACAAGTGAATCAAAACTATGGTTTTGGACAAAGCATCACTAACGATAAAGGCAGAAAATGTGATTACTTTCATATCTTAGGTCATACCAAGGAAACTTGTTACAAGTTGGTGGGGTATCCAAATGACTGGAAGAACAAGAAGAAACAAGGCTACAATTCTAACATTAGATGACAAAGCACTAGTAGCAACAGCTTCTCCATACGCAATGGTGGTAACAACTTTGTCAACACTGACAAAAATTCTTCTAGGCTTCAACTATGGTAGCTGGTTAGGTTGATACTCCTAGTTCTAGTCATGAAGTGACTCGTTCTCCACTGGCTGAGCCTCTCACATTCATTGAGGAGGAGTATACTCAGATTATGACCATGTTGAGCAAAGACACAAAAGACATGAAACATGTAAATATGACAGTATTACTACTTGTTTCTTGTCCAAAGCATGTCCTGACAGTTGGATTGTAGACTCAGGTGCTACACATCATGTGTCTGCACATAAACACCTATTCAAAAGTGGTACCAAATTGATTCTAAATATTTGGACAAGTTGCACCTTCCAACAGGTGATGAAGTGATAATCTCACACACTGGAGAAGCCCCCATTTTTGCAGATGATGTGATCAAAGATGTTCTACTTGTTCCGGACTTCAAAATCAATTTGCTGTCTGTTGCTAAGATAACCAAGGAAATTTTATATTTTATATCCTTTTATCCTGATTTTTGTATGTTTTAGGACCTCTTCAATGGCAAGGTGAAGGGTATTGGTAGACAAAAGGGTGGAATGCATGTTCTTAAAGGTGGTTGGACAGGAGATACTAATCAGTCAAGATAAAAAATCAGCAGATTCATTGCAGAAATCTCAACGTCCAGCTGCAGCTTATGGCACCAGAGACTTGGACACCTTGCTGCTCAGGTTCTCAAGTGTTTAGACATTCTGAAGAATCCTAGTGATGTAAATATGTTGAATAAATGTTCTGTATGTCCACTAGCTAAATAGAAAAGATTGTCATTCCCTATAAGTACTACTAGACGCTCTACATGTTTTGAACTTGTACATATGGATTTATGGGGTCCGTATTGGACATAAGAAATTTGGTATGAGTATTGATGAGGTGATTGCAGAGTGTAAACTATTCTATTTTGCTGGGCAAGAGACTACTTCAACTTTACTTGTATGGACAATGATTTTATTGTGAAAATATCCTATTTGTCAAGAAAGAGCTAGAGAAGAAGTTCTACAAATGTGTGGAAGTGATGAACTTGATTTTGACAAGTTGAATCAACTAAAAGTAGTAGGTATTGCCTATATGCTCAATGTTTTGAACTTTTTTGTTATTACGATAGCATTTGGATCAGTTTGCACATACTTTGATCAGATATTTAATCAATATACATAAGGGGAACTTGTGAATATTTTCATGGCAATATTAACTTGTGATCTATTATTCTATAGGTGACTATGATCTTTAATGAGGTCTTAAGGTTGTACCCATCAGCATATGTGATTAATCGAATAGTTAACACAGAAAAGAAGTTAGGGAATTTGTGCTTACCTTCTGGGATGCAACTCATATTACCAACAATTTTGTTGTATCAAGATACTGAAATATGAGGAGATGATGCAATGGAGTTTAATCCAGAGAGATTTAGTGAAGGAATATCAAAGGCAACAAAAGGACAAGTTGTGTTTTTTCCATTTAGTTGGGGTCCAAGAATATGTATTGGACAAAACTTTTCTATGTTAGAGACAAAAATAGAAATGGCCATGATTCTCAAACACTATGCATTTGAACTCTCTCCATCTTATGCTTATGCTCCTCATCCACTATTGCTTCAACCTCAATATTGTGATCAATTAATCATGTACAAGTTGTAGAAGTGGTCATGTATTGTTATTTGAGTCATTCTATGTTTATTGTTCTTTAATGTTGGTTGATTTGGCTCGAATATTGGTCTTGATCTTGAATAATCCTACACCGATGAATGATGTGATGGGGAGAATTTTTTTTCTTTTCAATCAATGTTGGCCCAGCCGAGGCTATGTAACTAGGAGTTCAATTTGGATTGAAATAGTAGCTGTGTATAAGTGAATTTGTGTATTCAATTTGGATTGACATAGTAGCTATGTATAAGTGAATTCGTGTATTGTTTTGTTAGAGTGGTCTGAGTACTTTTTCATAAGAATTAGTCTACTTTATGTTAATGATTTTGTCCCTTAAAATTGTTTATTATCTTTTGCATTTTGTTATTCTCTTTTTCCCTTTTACATTAACAATATGATAGGAAGAGCTTAGTTTGATTCATGTTTTTCTTTTCAGATATATGTTTTAGCTATCATTATTTACTTCTTGTTACTAGTTGTTATAATTTGAATAAGTCTCTGATGTTAGGAGCATATTTAGGAATAGTTAGGTTCAGTTAGTAGTTATAGATTGTGCAGATAGTGGGTTACACTTTCGTGCAGTTAGTTATAGATAATATGTAGATAGTGACATGCACTTTAGGTCCAGTTAGTTGTATATTATCTATTTGAAATCTTGCTGACAGATTTAATAGAATCATCTTTTGATCTCCTTCTCTGAATCTTTATATGATATCGGAGCTCCCATAAACTCCACCGAGTTAGATCCATTTCATTCTTCTTAATCTTTGTCATCTATGGCTCCAATTATTGGTGCTATTAATACCAGCGATTATGCAGTTTCTACCATCACTCACTTGGTACAATTTAATCTTATTGCTCATGTTATGAATCAAACAGAATAAAGAAAACCACAAGCAAAAAGAAAAGACAATGTTATGAATCGGGCAGAAATAAAGCAAACCATAAGCAGAAAGAAAACAAGAACACACAGATTTACGTGAAAACTCTTGCGGGAGAAACCATAGGTAGAGGTAGAGAAATTTCACTATGAAAGGAGAGGAGTACAATGTGGAGAGAAGTAATTCCTGAATAATCAAAATCAACTCACTAATTGCACTTATATAATACATACATAAAAATAAGTCTTAGGCCAAAAAACATAAAGGTAAATACCCTTATGGTTGCACGAGACTTTATGCTGGAAATCGTGATTTTCCAACATGGGACTTTGGTACCCTACTATGTGATCTTGTGTACCTTGTGTTATGTCGTCCCAGTTCGGGACTATGGTTAGGATCTCTGCTTTGTAATCTTGTGCCCAACCATGACATATTGATTTTATTGGGGATTTTAACACCCTGCTGTGTGATCTTGCATGCCCCCTCACTAGTACTCCAATCTTGGCGGCAAATCAAGACTTGGCAGTCTGTGAAAACATGAACTTGTAGGGTGTATCATCTAGCTCAATAGTGCTGAAGTAAATTGAGTTACAAAGAAAATAAATGTGTTTGAAACTCATCATACTATGCCATGTGTTTTCAAATGAGTTTGTGATAACCTTTTTATAAGAGCTCTCATCTACGTTGTATAAAAATATATTTTATTTTTGGATTGCTCTGTGTACCAGTATATCTGTATTGACCCCTATATTTCATGGTCTGAGGCATAGACCCAGGGTCCCTCTAAGCAGTATATTGTGGTGTCCAAGACTTGCCGTTGGTAAGCCTTCTTTATTCCAGAAGGACTGGTTATTAAGATTTGTCATTTCACTTTGCTTTATAGTCCGACTGAGGGTTTTGTCCTAGTTTTAGACAGATGTTGATCTTTATATCATTAGAGATTTCACAGACTGGTGTCATGTATTTTGAATGTTATAATCCTAATTTCGTATTATTCAGATGAATTGAGACACTGACCATGTTTTTGTCTTGTTATATTTTTTGTATTTCTTTATAATATATGAATGGTGTGCATGATTGCCAAATAGGGATGGGCGTCCAGGCCTTTATGGTTCGGGATGCCCATCGTGGATTGGCTTTTAGCTCGGGTTGTGACAAGCTTGATATCAAAGCACGGTTCATGGTCCCAGGGTGTCTGCGAAATTGTGTTAGATAGAGTCCTGTTTATGGGTGTGTAGCGCTCCACACCTATAAACAAGAAGCTATAAGGAGTTTAGGAATGTCACTCCCTTTGTTTTATGATTTAGTCTATGTTGTAGAGTCTGAGTGATCTAGAGTCTGAATGATCTCTAACCCATGATTCCCTATATTTCAGAAAATTGATCATGCCTCATAGTAGGACCAACGAAACATAACACCAGAGATGAGGATGTCTGTCCCACTCATGGTATGAGAACTTATAATAGAGCTCGTACCCCAGAGTTTGTGGCTACTCTGGGAGTTCATGCAGTTCTGACTAGTCTACTTCGGGCTCCACAGACCGGTGTTAACCACCCCCATCCACCCTAGAGTAAAGTTTCAATTGCTGAGTTTCAAAAATCCTTCCATATGATTGCCCTGTTGGTGGCCTTTCAGACCTGTCGGTCTGAATATGTGGGTTTGATGTCTGGTTCATCTGAGATGACTCGGGTCGGTCAATTCATGAGACTGAACCCACCTGTGTTTATTGGTACGAAGGTTGAGGAGGGTCCTTAAGGGTTCATTTATGAATTGGAGAAATTTTTTTGAGTTTTACATGCGAATGAGGTTGAAGGGGTTGAGTTGGCAGCTTATTAGTTGAAGGATGTGGCCACTCAGTGGTATGATGAATGAGAGGATTCGAAGGGTAGTGATGATGAGCCTTCTGTGTGGGGTGAGTTTGAGGAATCTTTCCTAGACCGTTTCTTTCCCCAGTAATTGAGGGAGTCAAAAGCAGAAGAATTTATGAATTTGAAACAAGAAAAATGAGTGTTAAGGAGCATACGTTGAAGTTCACCCAACTTTCTAGGTATGATCCAGAATTGGCGGGTAACATGAGAGCTCAGATGAGAAAATTTGCATCCGTTCTTTCAGATGATATGGTGTTGGAATGCAAGAGCAATGCTGAATAGAGACATGGATTTCTTCAAGTTGTCTGTTCATATGCAATAGGTTGAAGAGAAGAAGAAAAGGCTAGCTAAGATAAAGGAAAGGGAGAGGCAAGCTAAGAGAGATAAATCTACAAACCAGAATAATAGTAAGCACCATGGTGGTAATAATTGGGGCAACAAGTGGTCAAAGAAAAAGTTTTGGAGTAATGCTTAGTCTTCAGCTAGAGCCCCAGCACCCAGAGCTCCAAATAATCAGTGATCCTTTAACCCCAGTCTAAAAATAGTTAGAAAATGCAGGGTACCCAGTCCCAGGGGAGCGGTACTCAGCTTGCTAGATCGTTTCCTCGCTTTGGTATTTATGGGAAGAACCATCCAGGGTAATGTTATTTTGAGATACTAAATTGCTACTCTTGCGGCCAAATAGGCCAGATTCAGAGGGATCACCTGACAACTGAGGGGAATGAAGGGGAAGCTAAGTTACAAGCCTCCTCTATAAACCCTCCTTCTAAGGGCACTACTTCAGCTACTGGAGGTGTTCGCAACCATTTATATGCCTTATCTAACTGCCAGGATATAGAGGCTTTGCTAGATGTGGTCACAGGTACGTTGGAAATATTTTCCTGTAAAGTGTATGTGTTGCTCGACCTAGGGTCAACGTTGCCTTATGTGACCCTGTATGTGGCAGTCGGTTATGGGTTTGAACCTGAAATCATTTTGGAACCTTTCTCTGTTTCCACCCCTGTTGGTGACTCTATTGTGGCAAGAAAGGTGTATTAAAATTGTGTTATGCCTATTTGTAATCGTGATACTGCGGCAGACCTTGTAGAGCTTGATATGATTGACTTTGATTCTATCTTAATGATGGATTGGCTCTATTCGTGCTATGCCATACTAGACTGTAGAACCCAAAAAGTCACTTTCTCCTTTTTGAATGAACTAGTGTTAGAGCGGGAGGGGTATGCTTTAGCACCTAGGGGGAAGTTCATATCTTATCTCAGAGCCCACAAACTTATATCTAAGGGTTGTTTGTATCACCTTATTCGAGTTAAAGATTCCAATACCCAAAGTCCTTTCCTCCAGTATATCCCTGTAGTAAATAAATTCCTGAAAGTTTTCCCTGATGACCTCCCGGGGATACCACCTGACAGGGAGATAGATTTTGGTATTAATTTATTGTCAGACACTCATCCTATTTTTATTCCGTCATATAGAATGGCAACTGCAGAACTGAAAGAGTTGAAAGAGCAGTTAAAAAACCTCATTGATAAAGGCTTTATTCATCCAAGTATTTTTCCCTGGGGTGCTGCAGTGCTCTTCGTCCGTAAGAAAGATGGTTTCCTCCGTATGTGTATAGATTACCGACAACTTAATAAGGTCACTATCAATAATAAGTACTCTCTTCCCAAAATCGATGATTTGTTTGATCAACTCCAAGGTGTGAAGTGTTTTTATAAGATAGATCTCCATTCAGGGTATCATCAGTTGATGGTTAGAGAGGCTAATATTTCCAAAATAGCTTTCCGAACCCGTTATGGCCATTATGAATTCTTAGTCATATCCTTCGGATTGACTAATTCTGCTGATGCTTTCATGGACATAATGAATAGTGTTTCATTAGTTTCTGGACCTGTTCGTCGTAGTTTTCATTGACGACATCTTAATTTACTCTAAGACTGAGGGAGATCATGCTAGTCACCTCCAAATAATTCTCCAGACCCTCAAGAATCATGAATAATATGTAAAGTTTTCTAAATATGAATTCTGGTTTAGTGCTATTGCTTTCCTGGGGCAAATTGTTTTTATTAACGGGATTAAGGTTGACCCCCAATCGATGGAGGTAGTGAGAAAATGGTCCAGACCTACGACTCCAACCTATATCCAGAGGTTCTTAGGTTTGGCAGGGTATTACAGAAGGTTTGTAGAGAGTTTTTCATCCATAGCTACTCCACTTACCAAATTGAATCAGAAAAAGGTAAAATTCTTGTGGTCTGACTCATGTGAAAGTAGTTTTGAGAAATTTAAAGATACGTTGACTAACGCTCTAGTTTTGACACTTTCTGATGGTACAGAAGGTTTTGTGGTGTACTGTGATGCTTCCCGGGTGGGACTTGGGTATGTGCTTACGCAATATGGTAAAGTGGTGGCTTATGCATCTAAGTAGTTGAAGGTGCACAAAAAGAATTATCTTACCCATGACTTAGAGTTAGCGGTTGTGGTGTTTGCACTTAAGATCTGGCGGCATTATCTGTATGAGGTAAATTTTGATATATTCACAGACCACAAAAGTTCTTAATATATTTTTACACAGAAAGAATTGAATCTCAAGTAGATGCGGTGGCTGGAATTGTAGAAATATTATGACATGAGCCTGCATTATCATCCAGGTAAGGCAAAGGTAGTGGCCGATGCCCTTAGTAGATTGTCAATGCGCAGTCTTTCTTATGTTGAAAAAGGAAAGAGAGATGGTAAGAGATATTCACCAGCTTGGAAATTTAGGAGTTAGACTTTTGGATTCTGAAGATAGGGGAGTAATTGTTCCTGAGATAGCAAATCCTCTCTATGTGCTGAAGTTGAGGAAAAGTAGGCCGAAGACCCAATCTTAATGCAGATTAAGAAAGATCAAGATCAATAGAAAGTAATGGCATTTGAAATTGGAGGTGATGGGATTTTAAGGTATCAGGGTAGGCTTTGTGTGCTGAACGTGGATGGTTTGTGAGAGAGAATCCTTGATGAAGCTCAAACTTTGAGGTATGTTGCTCACCCAGGCTCTACAAAAATATATCACAACCTTAAGAGTATTTATTGGTGGAATAATATGAAACGTGATGTTGTTAATTTTGTTTCTAAGTGTTTAAATTATCAACAAGTCAAGGTAGAACATTTGAGGCCAGGTGGAACTTCACAAGAAATAGCTTTGCCTATGTGGAAGTGGGAGATGATTAACATGGACTTCATAACGGGGCTCCCTGTTAGGGTTTTTGCCCTGATTTTCTTACCAAATTTAAGTTTTTACCTTTTCTTGTAAGGAAAATAAAAGTAACCATAAATACTTTTACTTTTCCTGAAAGGAAAATATAAAACTTTTCCATATTTGGCAAACCTCTTTCTTCGAGGAAAGATTTTGAAACTCTATAAATAGATAATCCCCCTTCTCATACCAGAATACAATAGTATCCACAATGTAGTTGTTAAAAGAGTCTTGTTTAGGGGAGACTTCTCCCATAGTTTATATACTTTTCAATAATATTAGTTTTTAATATGTAGGCCAATTGGACAAACCATATTTAATAATATGTTTTTAGTATATTTTTGTGTCATCTGATTTATCATATCTATGGTTTGCAAATTTTAAGCTTCCACATGATGCCTTCTCGATTTTGAACCCAACACTCACAACGTCCCGGAATCAATACGACTCAATTTAGGTGATTGTGGATCGAATGACCAAGTCTACTCATTTTCTTCCTGTGCAGACAAATTATTCGGGAGATGACTATGCTAAGCTGTACATTCAGGAAATAGTCCGGTTACATGGGGATCCCGTGTCCATTATATACTACCAAGGTATTCAATTTTCTTTATAGTTTTGGTGATCTTTTCAGAGGGGTTTAGGCACCCTAGTGAACCTGAGTACTGTTTTTCACCCTCAGACTGATGGGCAAGCTGAACACACAATTTAGACCCTTGAGAATATGTTGAGGGCCCATGTGATTAACTTTAAAGTTAGTTGGGTGAATCATTTACTGTTGATAGAATTTGCCTACAACAATAGCTACTATTCAAGCATTCAAAGGCTCCCTTTGAATCACTCTATGAGAGGAGATGTAGGTCCCCAATAGGGCGGTATAAAGTGGGTGAAACTCGGTTGTTTGGGCTGGACCTTGTGCACCAGGCAATGGTAAGGTGAAGAACATTAGGGAGCGGCTTAAGACTGCTCAGAGTCGCCAGAAATCTTATGCTGATGTTAGAAGGAGAGATTAAGAATTTGAGGAGGATGATTAGGTATTCTTAAAAGTCTCCCCTATGAAATGAGTCATATGATTCGGGAATGAAAAAAAGCTTAGTCCTCATTATATAGGACCAAATCAGGTTGTGAGAATAATTAGTGGGGTTGCTTATGAGTTAGATTTTCCTACGAGTTTGGCTTCTATTCATCCAGTATTCCATGTGTCAATGCTGAAAAAGTGTATTGGAGACCACTCTCTTGTGTTACCAGTGGAGGAAATCAATGTGAGAGACTCCTTGTCATACGAAGAAGAACCTATCGCCAAGTTGAAAAACTGAGAAGTACGAGATAACTTCAGTTAAGGAGTTGTGGAGGAATTAAAAAGCTACTACTTGGGAATCGAGAAAGAACATGCGTGCTAGATACCCAAACCTCTTTAAAATGGTAGATGACGACATTGAAGGTACAAATCATTTATTAATTTTTTTATCTTTTTCTTGGTGTGCTTGAAATCGTGCTTCCCTGTGTCCCTAACCATCATTCGGGGATGAATGATTCCAAAGTGGGATAATGTAACACCCTGTAGTATTGTCAACTTGATACCGCATTTAGTAGCATGCTTGAGGAGATAACAACCTGAAATTTTTCTAATTGTTAAAAGGACTTAGTCATATTTTAAGCTCCTAAACTTCAATGATTTCAAAATCAATTTTTTTGACCTCAAGACGTGGATTTTTAAGTTGATTCATACGCAGGAGTGTAAAGGAGTTGTCTCGGAGAAGTTTTGAATTTTTTGGACAATGTTTGAGGCATGTTTGGATAAGGTAAATAGTGGCCCAACGCGATACCATCGCGTTGCACCAAAAATTGCTTCGGTAAGGTCGATGCGTCACATCGCATATAGCGTTAGGAGGACCGACGCGGTGCGGAAGGTAGTGCATTAGGTGCCCAGTTTGTGATAATAATTTTCAGGCCCAGGAGAGTAATTTAGTCTTTTTCCTTCAACTTATCTCAGCCATAACACAAAATCAAGTTGTGATTAGGGCACATTATTCTAAAAACCACTCAAATTCCCTCAAAACTAAACCCTAACTTCCCTCCCAAAGATCTAGAGTCAATCCTTAAGTTCAAAATTTCCAAGAAACAAATCAATATTCGGGTTCCATCTTTCAAACCAAGTAATCTAAGGTACATGGGGTTGTCCTAATCTCATAGGGACGTGTTTTTTTTTGAATTTAAGCAAGTTTTAAAAATCACTTAAGTATGTATATGATTATAAGTATGGGGTTTTCGATTTTAACAAAGAGTATGCATTGTGATAGCTATTTGAGAAAAACTATTGAAGGATCATGAGGTTAATTTTTTTATAAAAATCTTGACTTATGAGTTCATGTGTATGTGTTTTGAATTGAAGGATGGTTTTAAATATGAATTGTGGATCCTTTAATTTCATGATGATGTTTATATACTTGTATGGTATGATTGTACACTATTGAGAGCATGGTATAAGAGCCCCTTTTGATCGATAGAATTATGTTAAACCAATGTTGAGGGATAGTTTATAAACAAATGATGATTTTCTTAAATTTTAAGGATTTGATAATCAATATCCATGTGTTGAATGATTGGTATGGAAAAGGCTATGAAATGGTGGGCTATAAATAGCTTGAAAGTTGGGGGTATGATGATACCCCACCGAGATATTGCCCTCGAAAGATAAAAAAGAATGTTGTAAGCATGACGAATGTTCTCTTTTAATGATCTAAAACTAGACTAATATGAGTTGGATGGTTACCCAAAGAAAGCACGAGTCAAGATACTCTATGCTGGAAATCGTGATTTGCCGACACGAGACTTTGGTACCCTACTATGAGATACTATGTACCTTCTGTTATGTTGTCCCAGTTTGGGACTGTGGTTAGGAGCCTTGCTTTGTTATTTTGTGCCCAACCATGACATATTGACTTGATTGGGGATTTTGACACCCTGTTGTGTGATCTTACGTGCCCCCCACTAGTACTCCAATCTTGACGGCAAACCGAGGCTTGGCAGTCTGTGAAAACATGAACTTGTAGGGTGTACCATCTAGCTCAATAGTGTTGAAGTAAATTGAGTTACAAAGTAAATAAATATGTTTGAAACTCATCATACTATGCCCATGTGTTTTCAAATGAGTTTGTGATACCATTTTTATAAGAGCTCTCATCTGTGTTTTATAAAAATGTATTTTATTTTTGGATTTTCTCTGCATACCAGTACATCTGTATTGACCCCTATATTTTAGGATCTGAGACACAGACCCGGGGTCCTACTAAGCAGTAGATTGGGGTGTCCAAGACATGCAGTTGGTAAGCCTTCTCTATTCCGTAAGGCCTCGTTGTAAATATTTGTCATTTCACTTTGTTTTATGGTTCGACTGGGGGCTTTGTCCCAGTTTTAGACGGCTATTGATTTTCATATCGTTAGAGAGTTCCCAAATTGGTTCCATGTGTTTTGAATGTTATAAACCTAATTTGGTATTATTCAGATGAATTGAGACACTAACCATGTTTCGGTCCTATTGTATTTTTCTGCATTTCTTTATAATATATGAATTGTGTGCATGATTTCCAGATAGGGATGGGTGTAACACCCCATACTTTCGGGCTAGAATATAGAGTGTCGTTCTTATGCGTATAGACCCAAACTAGATAATTTCTTGTTAATATATGTGTGGTTATCAATCCTATAGTGTGGGAATACCTTTGAATATGAATTGAGGTCACAAAAATCCCCTAAATCTAAGACGAGTTGAAAATATTTCTAGCGATTAAGTTTCAGTGGACGTTTAAACTTGGGTCAACTTCCATCAACCATAACTTCTTATATATATCGAATTAGAGGGCCTACTATATCATATGATAGATCTTCGAAGTAGCTTTCCAATGATGCCAATTTCACCAAAATCCAATACCCAACTGAAAAGTTATAGCCATTTTCATGAGAGAGGCAGTAGCTGCGCGCGATTAAGTGTGACGCACGCTCCGTCATAGGCACCTAATTTTCAGGTTCTGTTTTCACGTTTTTAAGGGCAATTTGGACCTTTACCTTACCCACGGTCTGTCCATAACATAATATTCATGCTCCAAAAGTAGAATACACTCCATAATTCAATTTTTACTCTCAAATTAAAACCCTAAATCCTTTCCCTCAAGATCAAGAATCAATATCTTAAGTTCAAGATTCCAAGAAAAGGGTCAAGATCCAGGTTCTATCTATCAAGATCTAGGTTCCATCTTTTAACTCTTACAGTCTAAGGTATGTGGGGTTTATCCTAAAAATTCCATGGGATTATTGAATCTCTTGAATATGATTTAAAGATTATCAAGCATGAATTTTAAAGGGATTTTGGCACTTATGCTTTAAATTTTGCATTTTGGATGTTTTGATAATATTATTGTTTTGGCCTTTAGGCCTTTCCCCCTTAAATTGATTTATATTTATATGTATACGTATGATATTGAAGATTTGATTGAGAGCACTATCATTGAAATCCCTCTCTTTGATGATTCATAGTTTATGAAACTGTAGAGAATGATTTGAGATGCATGTTTAATGGTTTGAAAGTGGTCTTTTCAATAACAAAGTAATTAACATGATTTTGATGATGATGAGAGGGAGTTTCTTGATATGATTTCGTTCTTGTGTTAAAGATAAAGAATTGCATGTGATTGATATCTTTGACATGACCACCTTGTGTGTGCTTGAAATGTCAAAAATGAGAGTTTTCTTGCATATGTTTACACGAGTTTTAAAGAATGAGTTTCTTGAAAGGAATTGTTGATATGGTGATTCTGTATTCCATGTTTTGAGAACAGAGATATAATTTGATATAAATGGCTTAGAGAATGTGACTTGCAAGTCAATGGTATGACGATACCATATAAATTTATGCCATAATAGAACTAGAGTCTTTAGAGTCTGATTTCAAAGATCGCATGTTGTAAAGAATTAAAAATGGGCTTACAGAGGATTAGGTGGTTACCCAATGAGGGAACGAGCCAAACGACTCATAGCCTAAAACCGTGTTTTGCCGATATGGGCATGTTACTTTTGTACGCTGGCGACGGCCCTGTGGCGTAGTAGATATTTTGAGACTCCGACCCTTGCGGCAAACTTGGGTTGGAGGCTTGGCTGCCAAGTTAAGGGAAGGTTCCATAAAGCCCATGGAATTACAAAATTGTAGGGTATACCACCTAGCGCAGAAGTAAAACAAAGAGCATATCACAAAGTTCAGATGATTTTATAGAGTCTTTTAAATATGCCAGGTGATTCTTAACATATGATATATTTATGAACTGTTTTAAATCTCTCTCATATATGTTGAATAAAAATTATTATTTTGGATTTTCTCTACGTAATAGTACAACTGTATTGACCCTCTATCTCTCAGGGTATGAGGCTCAATCTAGAGGTTCGGCTAAGCAGTAGAGATTTCAGAGAGAAGAGACTGTGCAATGGTGAGCCTTCTTTATTCCAGAAGGCCTGTTTATTCCAGACTATGTTATTATTTTGTTTTGGTTCTACTGGGGGCTTTGTCCCAGATTCAGACATGTCACGACCCAAATCGAGGCCCTGGCCGTGACGAGCATCCCAAACCATGCAGGCTCGGACGCCCCTCTCTATTTGGTAGTCATGCACAACATTCATATAAATAAAGAAGATGTGGAACAAAACGTACTATGGAATCGTGGTCAATTCGGAACTCAAGATAATGATGAAAATTGCAATTCAACAACATCTAAATCAATTTGTAAAATCTCAACTACATCTCAAGACATTACTGTCTGAAATCTGGGACAAGGCCCCCAGTAAACCAAAAGTATAGAAATGATAAATAACTATAAGAAATTAGGCCTTCTGAATATAGAAGGCTCACCATTGAACTCTGTTCTGCTGTCCAAAAATCTACTGCTTATCAGGACCCCTAGACTTTGCCTCAGGACCTGAGAAGTAGGGGAAGAGGGGTAAATACAAATGTACTGGTACGCAGAGCAAATCAAAGATAATCATTTATATCCAACATAGATGAGAGCAATTTAAAACAGTTCATAAACATATCATAAAGTAAGAAATCACATGGGTATTTTAAAAGACTACGAAATCATCTGAACTTTGGGACACTCTTTATGTTACTTCTGCGCTAGGTGGTATACCCTACAATCTGTAATCCTACGGGCTATATGGGATCTTCTATTAACTAGGTAGCCAAGCCCCCAACCTAAGTATGCCGCAAGGGTCGGAGTCTCTGTATCTACTACGCCACACGGCTGTCGCCAGCGTACAATTAATATACCCAGATCGGTAAATCACGGTTTTAGGCTAAGAGTTACTTGAACTCAACCCTTCTTCGGGGAACCACGTAGCCCTCTTTAAGTCCAGTTTTAACTATTTAAAACATGCATTCTCTGAAAACATCTTCTGAAAACATACTCTGTTGTGGTATACATACTTATGGTATTGTCATACCATTGACTTTCAAGTCACATCTCTGAGCCATTATTGGCATATTACAATCTCTGTTTTCAAAGCATAAATTCAAGACCACCATATCAATAAATCATTTCAAAGAACTCTTTCTATAAAACTCATGTAAACATATATAAGCAACTCTCTTTGTCAAATTTTCAGTGATGCAAGGTGGTCATATCAAATCTCTTAATCTTATGCAATTCTTTTTCTTTAACACAAACATGGTTATATTAAGAATCACCCTCTCAACAATTCTGAATCATGTTCAAACATTATGACATTTAGAAAACTATTTTCAATCATGAAAGCATGCCAACTCCTTTTCCAACAAAACCATAACCTTAACTCAATACAAGATAGGGAGTTCATAGTTTATGCTATCAAACAATCTTAAATCTCAAATTCCATGCATATACATATACATGTAAAATAATTTAAGGGCAAAGGCCTAAAGGCCAAATCAACAACACAATTAAACATTCATAAAGCATAATAAAGTAATGTATTTCAAGATCCCTTTCTAAAATTCATGGTTGAAAACCTTTAAATCATGTTCTAGTATTTACAAGCTCATATAGTTTTTAGGATAAACCCCACGTGCCTCTATTTTAGAAAATAATGGATGATTCTTGATGCTTACGGATTGGGGATTCCAAATCTCTAATTATCTTCTAAAACCCACGGTTGAATCTTGAGTTATTTGGGTTTTTAGTTTGAAACCCTTGTGAATGTTCTTGGAGTAATTTGATGAAGGTGGGTGTATTCTGGTGTATTTGGGATTAAATACCGTGTTTAAGATGATTGGAGAATGGGAAATAGCCAATTTTCCCCTAAAAGACGAAGCTGGATGCGTAGATTTTGGCCCAAGGCTATACCCAGGGCAACGCCCTGCTTGGACCCCCGGTCTAGCCTGGGCGGCGCCCTGCTTAGAACAGTATTCTAAGCAAGGATACGCGGGCTTATAGCCTTTTGCTACTAGTTTGGAGACCCAAACACCCCTTTACGCTATTCAAAAAATTCCGAAACTTGCCCGAGATGTACTATGAGCTTGCCCGATCATAACGCAACTTGAAAATCATAAAATGGATGTCAGGAAGGTCAAAAATAAAATCTCTAAAGATTGAGAGTTAAAAATGAGACTAAGTCTCTTTGACACTTAGAAAAATTTCTAGTCTTTTAAACTCTTTGAGCATACTACTAGAAACTAACACTCGAACGAATTTTATGGGGTGTTACATTATCTCCCCCTTGGGATCATTCATCCTCGAATGATGGGTAGGAGTGTTTAAGCTTAAAGGTATGGAATGACTCGGACATGATGTGTTTTCTAAGATAGGATATGACTGATCTGAAACATTTAAATTTCTATCATGAAACTGAATTCTGAGTTGACTTGCCCTTACTAAATTCTGAGCTGACTTGCCCTTACTTGTTTTAAGGAGATGATTCATGCTGAGAGTTTAGGATTCCCCCCAAAGTGTTTATACTCAAATCACACACATTGGATTTGGGAAGTGATAACTTATGTCAGTACGAATCATGAGACAACAAGATTTAGATCATACAAAAGTATTGCACTGTTTGAGTTAAAATAACTAGAAAAAATTTGAGATTATGTGTTGAACTCTAATGAACTGAGTCATGACTAAATAACTGAATCTGAAACATGATGCTTAGACTGAACTGAGTCTACAACTTACTCAGATGTAATAGATTGTCTTTTGGGATGGTCATACGTATTGGACTTCGGATAGTTGGACTGGGTGAAAAGGTGGAAGACCACTGTAACTTGTCTGCCTGACTGTTAAACTGAATTTGCTGGATATACAGATGGAATTATACCGAACACTTATACTTAATTGGAGTATCTTTTCAACACTCTTTATAAAGGAGTTCTAGTAGCATTAGGAAGCAAAGGATCTTGGGCACAATTTACACCAGACATCGAACTACGGAAACACAACATTGACACTACTCTATAGCATGGAATACAAACATGTAACTTATAAACTAGGATAAATACCAACTATTAGGAAATGCAACTTCTTCCTTTCAAGGTTAGCCACACTTCTAAAATACTCTCTCAACTATATCTTCTCCTTAAACACCATGCACATTGATTCCACTTATTTTTCTCACATGGCCGCTGACATTTCTATTTACTAATGTCTAGAATGAACTAAATCCTCTCACTATCTTCAAGCCTAACCCAAAATCACAATACACACCACATAATACTGTAGTACTAGTTTGAATCATGAATTTAGTATGCCCTGCATTTCACAATTCCTTATCTCATGCATAATTCTTATTGCCACTCCAGTAATCACCTTCAACTTTGCATTAGACATTCACAAACCCTCAAAGCATCTATTCGTATGTGTACAAACATGACATTCAAGCATATCTTCATACCCACATATGCATTTCTAACAAACACTCATAAAGCATCTGTCTCATATTCTCTAATACTTCTATCCATAACAACTTCCCTGCACTATTCAGATAATACACATAAAATATTCTCAACTAACCAAGACATACACGAAACTTCTCAAAATTCTTTCAACTTATGGACTTATATAAAACAAGCACACAACAATTTTTTCCAAATATAACACATAAAACTTCAACTAACCTTGACATGTATCAAAGACTTGGCCTCAATCATACTTCACAATTACTACCTTAACTCAAATAAGCACACAACCATCTTTCATTAATAAGAAATGTTTACTCTTTCCCATCTAGACAGCTATTCATCTTCACTATCTCGACCTAAGGGTAAAGGTCACTGAAAAATTAGAATACCAGAATTCGGAACATGAGGGGAGTACTAAGCATAAATTGATACGCTACTAAGGTGTGAGGAATAGAGCGCTCACGGCATGGACTCATTAAAGAGATCTATTTTGAGGACGTACCTGATATAAATTTGAAGTTTTCACTGATCGTTAAGAGTATCACATGTGCACAAGAGTCATTAACTGAATGACCTAAATTTTTGGAATTCATAACTTACGAAAAGTGATTCTGACTGCTGAATGAACTGAAACTACTTATTTTGGAACTGGAAGAGCACATGAACACGAACTGTGATCATGGAACTAAAACATAAGGCATGAGTAAATATTGGGATAACTGAAAAATACTGAGATAAGAATGGGTTGAGTCTTACCCACACTTTCTGATGTTCTATATCATACGGACATTACTACTAGAGTCTGAGAGCCTGACTTGGTTATTCTTTCTATCATCTCCCCCTTAGCTTTAAGTCACCATCTTAAGTTTGAGAGATTCATTACTAGACTTTAACTGAACTACACTTATTGCACTCTAGGGTCTGGATAACGACCATACATGCATATCATAGAACTTAACCTGAATGACTACACCTGAAAGTGGAAAACCCACTGTTAATCCTACTTTTTGAGACACACTCTATCAGTCTATTACCCCCCAATAGTCATCATATAATACTTGAACACTTACTAACTTCGAATCTTCATGAGTAGCCCCATAGTCAGAGTGCACACCCTCTAGCATTTCACTTTTATTTCTGTCGGTCCAACCTTCAAAATTTAAACTTAGATTCTAACATTTAACATAGATATCACCACGACTTTGATGAATCATACTACTTCCGACATATCCTACTAATATTGTGACTCCAAACTTATTTCTCTATACTATGAGAATCAAGATCATATTAAAATACCCAACATTATCAATCAAAACTCCTTATATTGGCTATTTAGAACATCATATACAATCTAACTAGTTGTTCTCCACTTAGCAACTCAACGGTACCACTAGCCACACATAACATATAGTAGCCTTAGAAAAATACCGCAACCTCATATCACCTTAGCATACTTCTACTTCATAATACAATATCATACTTCATTATGAATCAAATAAACTTAAGCTCTTGCATGCACTGTTCAAGCCTATTAGATCGCCTCCATAAAATAGTATCATTAACGAAGAAATCATCACATATACCTTTATGGCCATCAACTGTTCAAACGTAATGTCTAGTGCTAAACATGGTTTACAACCCAACCTTACACACAATTCTCACAAAACATACCTCGTTAATATTAAGCCACTACTCTTACATCCATATTCTACATTAAATTCAAGCATATAATCCAACATCAATCATCTACCACCAATGAAGAATGCAACATAATATACTAGCCCATCGAATTGGGACATTCTATCCAAATACCTCAAAAATCTACTATAGACCTTCTCACAAGTAGTACTAGTTTACAACTACCAACAAAAAGAGGGTCGGGGGAGGGGGGCGTAAAGTCACATAATAGACATGGTCAACCTTAATCTTGTATTATCACCCCATACAATCTTATCTACTTATACGACTTTCTCACATCATACTTACTTATCCAAGCATACTTTTAGACTACCTTCAAATTCCACAAACAACCATGAGTTTATAATTATAACTTACTGGCTTATCTAGCCATTTTCATACTTCAAGCAAACAACAATTCACCTTGACTAATAACTCCTTCTATACCTTCTACTAAACTAACACACAAGGACGTATCACTTCATTACCAACTCAATCTCATGTGAAAAGATTCAGCTATACATATATTCAACCAATACAAGATCAACAAGATAAACAACAAGTTGCTAGTAAATCGAAATAGGCCCAACAAGGCTCCACTAGACTTTGAGTTTCAATAACAAAATAATAACAAGGTTACGAGAGATAGAAACTTGACACACAATAATCAATGATCTAAGAATATATATCTTACTCTGTATGAATAAAAATTTGAGTTAAACCCCCCTCCCCCCAGACTACCATACAATCCACATATGTTACTAGCCACCACATTAGTCTATCACTATAAAGGGGTAAATCATCCTCAAACATCAATTATTCATCTATAATATTTATTTACACAAAAGTCATCCTCACTCTGACTTCAAACTTTGGGACTTCATATCACCAGCTTCTTGGTCTAATCTCACTACCAATAGGTCATGACACCGATACTTTAACTTACACTACTACTCAAGTGAAAATACAGTTCCAATATTCTGCTACACACTGTAGGCTGAAAAGCATGATCTCATCAGAATCAAAGTTCACACTAGAATCAATACACTCTGAAGCACTAACAAACCCTTCTCAAGCCCTTGCATAATTTCACAATTGTATATGGCTTAATTAGAAAGGGCCATACCATTTAAATTCTAAACTTTTGGACTTGATTCACCTCAACAATGAGACATATATGAGCACATCAAAGTAAGGAAATAATTAGGATAACTTTACTTTTGTATGGGCAACACCATAGCACAAATTAGAGTATGAAAGGGGAACATTCTGACTCCATAGCATGAACTAGAACATAAAAATAGGAAACATTCCTAAACACCTAGTAACCTCCTACTTATAAGTATGGCGCACTACACACCCATAAATAAGACTCTACCCGACGTGATTTCGCAGATACCCTGGGACCATGAATCGTGCTCTGCTACCAAGTTTGTTATGGCCCAAATTGAGGCCCTGGTTGTGACGAGCATCCCGAACCATGCAGGCCCAGATGTCCCTCTCTATCTAGTAGTCATACACACCGTTCATATAAATAAAGAAGATGCGGAACAAAACATACTAAAGAATCATGGTCAATTTGAAACTCAAGATAATGATGAAAACTGCAATTCAACAACATCTAAGTAACATCTGACTCAGTCTGTGAAATCTCTACTACATCTCAAAACATTACTGTCTAAAATCTGGGATAATGCCCCAGTAGACCAAAACTATAGAAATGGTAAATAACTGTAAGACATTAGGCCTTCTGGAATATAGAAGGCTCACCACTGATCTCTATTCTGCTGTCCAAAATATCTACTACTTATTAGGACCCCTAGACTGTGCCTCAGGACCTGAGAGGTAAGGGAGGGGGTCAATACAAATATACTGGTACATAGAGAAAATAAAAAATAATTATTTATATCTAACATATATGAGATCAATTTAAAAAGTTCATAAACATATCATATAGTAAGAAATCACATGGGCATTTTAAAAGACTCTGTGAAATATTCTGAACTTTGAGACACTCTTTATGTTATTTCTGTGCTAGGTGGTATACCCTACAATCTGTAACTCCATGGGATATATGGAATCTACCATTAACTCGGTGGCCAAGCCCCCAACCCAAGTATGCTGCAAGGGTCGGAGTCTCTGTATCTTCTACGCCACACGGCCGTCGCCTGCGTATAAATAATATACCCAGATCGACAAATCATGGTTTAAGGCTAAGATTTACTTGAACTCAAGCCTTCTTTGGGTAACCACGTAACCCTCTTTAAGCCCAGTTTTAACTCTTTAAAACATGCATTCTCTGAAAATATCTTCTGAAAACATACTCTGTTATGGCATTCATACTTATGGTATCGTCATATCATTGACTTGCAATTCATATCTCTGATCCATTATTAGCATATTACAATCTTTGTTTTCAAAGCATAAATACGGGACCACCATATCAATAAATCATTTCAAAGAACTCTTTCTCTAAAACTCATGTAAACACATGTATGTAATTCTCTTTGTCAAATTTTCAGTGATGCAAGGTGGTCATATCAAATCTCTTAATCTTATGCAATTCTTTTTATTTAACACAAACATGTTTATATTAAGAACCACCCTCTCAACAATTCCGAATCATGTTCAAACATTATGACATTTATAAAACTATTTTCAATCATGAAACATGCATGTCATCTCCTTTTCCAACAAAACCATAACCTTAACTCAATACGAGAGAGGGAGTTCATAGTTTATGCTCTCAAACAATCTTAAATCTCATATTCCATATATATACATATACATGTAAATCAATTTAAGGGGAAAGGGCTAAAGGCCAAATCAACAACACAATTAAACATTCATAATGCATAATAAAGTCATGTATTTCAAAACCCCTTTCTAAAATTCATAGTTGAAAACCTTTAAATCATGTTCTAGTATTTACAAGCCCATGTAGTTTTTAGGATAAACCCCACGTACCTTTATTTTGGAAAATAATGGATGATTCTTGAAGCTTACGGATTGGGGATTCCAAATCTCTAATTATTTTCTAAAACCCACGATTAAATCTTGAGTTATATGGGTTTTTAGTTTGAAACCCTTGTGAATGTTCTTGGAGTAATTTGATGAAGGTGGGTGTATTTTGGTGTATTTAGGATTAAATATCGTGTTTAAGATGATTGGATAATGGGAAATACCCAATTTGCCCCTAAAAGATGAAGCTGGATGCGCAGATTTTTGCCCAAGGCTATACCCAAGGAGGCACCCTACTTGGACCCCGGTCTAGCCTGGGCGGTGCCCTTCTTAGACCCTCGGTCTATCCTGGGCGGCGCCCTGCTTAGAACAGTATTCTAAGCAAGGCTACGCAGGCTTATAGCCTTTTGCTACTAGTTTGGATACCCAAACACCTGCTTATACTATTCGAAAAATTCCAAAATTCTCCCTAGATGTACTATGAGCTTTCTCGATTGTAACTCAACTTGAAAATCAAAAAATGGATGTCGGGAAGGTCGAAAATAAAATCTCTGAAGATTGAGAGTTAAAAATAAGACTAAGTCTCTTTGACACTTAGAAAAATTTCCAGTCTTTTCAACTCTTTGAGCATACTACTAGAAACTAACACCCACATGGATTTTATGGGGTGTTATAAGACAGTTGTCATTTTAGCATGTAATAGAGATTTTGCATACTAGTTTAGATATTGTCTAGTGTTTTTGTATTTTAAATTCCTTTTCATTAAATTGAGTTCAGAGTATGATCATGATTCCGTATTAAGTTATATTTCTGCATCTTACTTTATTGTATGAATATTGTACATGACTACCAGATAGAAAAGGGCGTCTAAGCCTTCATGGTTCAGAATGCTCGTCACGGCTAGGGCCTCAGTTTGGGTCATGAAAACTTGGTATCAGAGCACGGTTCATGGTCCTAGGGTGTCTGTGAAATCGTGTTGGGTAGAGTCTTATTTATAGGTATGTAGCACGCCATAGTTATAAGAAGGAGGATACAAGGCGTTTAGAAATATTTCTCTTTCTTCATGATCTAGTTTGTGCTGTGAAGTCAGAATATTCCTCTTCCATACTCTAATTCATGCTATAGAGTCACCCATACGAAAATAAAATTATCCCAATTCTTTTTCTTACTTTGATGTGCTCATATATGTCTTATTGTTAAGGTGATTTAAGTGCAGAAGTTTAGAGTCTAAATGATATGGTACTTTCAGATTGAGTCATATAAGATTTTAAAATTGTACAAGGACTTGAGAAGAGTCTGTTAGTGCTTCAAGGTGTATTGATTCTATAGTGAACTTTGATTCTAATGAAATCGTGCTTTTTAGCCTGCGGTATTAAGTGTATTCAGTTCTTTTCAAAATTTATGTTGCAAATGTCACGCTTAAGGGGGAATGATGTGTAGCAGAATGTTGGAACTGTATTTTCACCCGAGTAGTAGTGTATGTTAAAGTGTCATGATCTATTGGTAGTGAGAAGGTGTAGAAGTTGGTGACATGAAGTCACAAGGTTAGCAGTTAAAGTGAGGGTGATTTTTGTGTCAATGCATATTTTTAGTTGTATAACTGTCGAATGAGGGATGATTTGTCATTTTATATTGATAGACTAGTGTGGTAGTAATATTTGTAGATTGCGAGGATGCGATAGAGGAAGTGTTTGGCTGTGATTATTATCTATTCAAAATAGGGAAAAAGTCCAGAGTGGATAGTTATGGTGGTTACAGAAATACCCTATAGGCTGTGAATAAAGACGGTTAGATTATCCAATAAATTATGATTATAGACTCATTGTTATTTATGAAATTTGAAGGTAGTCTAAATGTATGCTTGGGTAAGTAAGCATTATGTGAGAAAGTAGAATATGGGGATAAGATTGTTGTGGATTATAATATAAGATTAAGGTTGACCATGTCTATTATGTGGCTTTACTCCCTTGACCTTTTTTTCTGTAACGGTTGTAAATTGGTATTTCATGTGAGAAGGTATGTAGTGGATTTTGAGTTGTAGTAGCAATGATTTCATGGAGGGATTGTGATTGTAGGTAGTAGTTAAATAAAATGAGTATTTGAATTGATTTCCCAATTTGATGGACTAGTACATTATGTTGCATTCTTGATTGGTGATAGATGATTGATGCTAGACTATAGGCTTGAATTTTAGATTTAGAATGTGGTGGTAAGAATAGTGGCTTAAGATTAATGATGTATGTTTTGTGAGAATGAATTAGTAGGCTTGATGTGTTGAAATAGTACGTGCTAATGGATTATAATAAAGGAAGCCGTAAGATCATGATCGATTATTGTTGTTATGGAGTTCCAATGTACTAGTGTTTCTTGATGTTTTATTTCATAGTTCCAAGTGAGAATTGTGTGTAAGGTTGGGTTGTAAATCATGTTTAGCACTAGACATTAAGTTTGAACAGTTGATAGCTATGAAGGTGAATGTGATGATTTCTTAGTTAATGATACTAGTTTTATGGAAGTGATCTAATAGGTTTGAACAAAGTATGCAAGAGCTTAAGTTTATTTGACTCGTAATGAAGTATGATGTTGTACGTATGATGTAGAAGAATGCCTAAGGTGATGTGAGGTTGCATTATGTTTTTTTAGGGCTATTACATATTGTGTGTGGCTAGTGGTACCGTTGAGTTGCTAGGTGGAGAAAGACTATTTAGATGTTATGAGGTGTTCTAAATAGCCAAGTTAAGGAGTTTTCATTGATAGTGTTGAGCTTTTTGATATGAACTTGATTCTCATGGTAGAGAGATATAAGTTAGGAGTCGTGATATTGGTATGCTATGATGGAAGTAGTATGGTTCATCAAAGTCTTGGTGATCCATGTTAAGTGTTAGAAACTAAGTTTGATTTTTTGAAGATTGAGCTAAAAGAAATAAGAGTTAAAGCAC
Source organism: Capsicum annuum (assembly GCF_002878395.1). Classification (NCBI taxonomy): domain Eukaryota; kingdom Viridiplantae; phylum Streptophyta; class Magnoliopsida; order Solanales; family Solanaceae; genus Capsicum; species Capsicum annuum. The sequence continues at coordinate 6,253,976 of NC_061120.1, read as the reverse complement.
TAAAGAGTGTGCACTCCGAC
>NC_061120.1:6207590-6253856 GCF_002878395.1 Capsicum annuum | reverse complement strand
AGGGTTAGGTATAGGGACTTTAAAGGTGAATTTTGTGTTATGAATGTTATTTGGTAAGTAACTCAGTCACTAGAAAATGGTTAAGTATAGGGATTTTGAAGATGATTTTTGTGATTTGAATTTGAGTTGGTATGTTAGTCACTTTGAAAATGGTTAGGTATAAGGACTTTAATGGTGATTCATGTGTTTTAAATATGGTTTGTTAGGTGAATTATTCACTTGAAAAGGGTTAGGTATAGGGACTTTAAAGGTGAATTTTGTGTTATGAATGTGAGTTGGTAAGTGACTAAGTCAATGAAAAATGGTTAAGTGTATGGATTTTGAAGATGATTTTGTAGATTTGAATTTGCGTTGGTATGTTAGTCACTTTGAAAATGGTTAAGTATAAGGACTTTAATGGTGATTTTTGTGTTATGAATATGGTTTGTTAGGTGAATTATTCACTTGCAAAGGGCTAAGTATAGGGATTTTAAAGGTGAATTTTGTGTAATTAATGTGAGTTGGTAAGTGACTAAGTCTCTAGAAAATGGTTAAGTATAGGGATTTTGAAGATGATTTTTTTGATTTGAATTTGATTTGGTAAGTGACTTAGTCCCTTTGAAAATGGTTTAGTATAGGGATTTTGATGGTGTTTTTTGTGTTTTTGTGTTTTGTGACTTTATATAATTAGTTGTATCTGATTGATTGCGTAGATGGAACCTGATTATTCCTGGATATATTAACGGAACAATGATAATAGAGCGGGTATTAGGGAGGAATTTGTTCAAGGTGTCAAAATATTTGTTGAACATGCTAAGACTCTCGATATGTGGACACGTTATCGAGTTATTCGTTGTCCTTGTGTTAGATGTGATGGTATAAATCTTTTAAACGATGAAGATGTGAAGGAACATCTTTATAGAAAGTGGTTTCACACGGACTTTTTAAGATTGCGTGGTATTCATGGGAATGTAGCATAAAATAACTTTGTTGTTGGAGAAAGTAGTACATCTATAGGGCATAATGAATATCATTATACTAGGATGATAGAAATGGTGCATGATGCTTTTGGGATGCAACATGGGGTTGACATTAGGGAAACTGTTGAAGATGTTTCTAATAGCGAAGTGGGCAATTTCTACAAAGAATTGCATGCTGCTAGTCATCCTTTGTTTGATGGGTGTTCGCACTCTCGTTTGTCTGTTGCTGTTAGATTACTAAGTATTAAATCTGACTGGAATATTATTGAAGGAGGAATGGACTAAATGATAGACCTTATTAAAGAGTTAGTTGACCCCGGCTTGGAGGTTCCTGATTCTTTCGATAAGGTAAAAAGATTGGTGTCAAAGTTAGGTCTCTCCTCGGTTAGAATTGATTATTGTGAAAATGGTTGCATGTTATACTTTAAGAAAGATGCTAACCTGGAGTTCTGTAAGTTTTGTCAACACTCTCGATATAGGCGTAGTTCTACTGGAAATCAAATTGCTATTAAGGTGATGTATCATTTACCTCTTATACCAAGGTTGAAGAGGTTGTATGCTTCAAACATTTCAGCTCCTCATATGAGATGACACAGTGAAAATAGAAGGCCCACTGGTGTTATGTGTCATCCTTCTGATGGAGAGGCTTAGAAGCATTTTAATGCCACTTATCCATATTTTGCAGCTTCCACGCAACATTCGATTGGGATTATGTGTGGATGAGTTCTCTTCTTTTTCAGTTGGTGGTTCGCCATATTCATGTTGGCCTGTATTTATCACTCCTGATAATCTTTCTCCTAAAATGTTGATGACTAGTCCATATATATTTCTTAATTATGTTACTCGTAGCCCGCGTAATCCAAAAAACGAAATAGATGTCTACTTACAACCTTTGATTGATGAAATTTAAATTTTATGGCATGAGGGGGTTGAAACTTGGGACATCTCTCTTAAACAAAATTTCAATTTGCGTGCATATCTAATGTGGAATATTAATGATTTTCCTACTTATGGAATTTTGTCTGGGTGGATGACAGATGGAAAGCTGACTTGTCCATACTGCATGGAAAAAACAAAATCCTTCACATTGAGACATAGCAGGAAAAATTCATGGTTTGATTGTCATCGTTGTTTCTTGCCACATGATCATGAATTTAGGAGACCCAAGAATGCATTCAGAAGGAATAGAAGGGAACATGATGGTCCACTTCCAAGGCTGTCTAGTTGTGACGTCTGGGAAATAGTTTAGGATTTGCCTAAAGCCAGTGAGGAAAGATTGTACAGGCTTGATGGATATGGCATTTTGCATAACTGGACTAAGAAAATAATATTTTGGGAGTTAAAATATTGGCCAGATAATTTGCTTAGAAATAATGTTGATGTCATGCATATTGAGAAAAACTATTTTGACAACTTGTTTAACACAATTATAGATGTCACCGGCAAAAAAAAGGATAATCCTAAGGCCAGACTTGACTTGCCAGAATATTGCAACCGTAGAGAATTACACTTACAGTAGGGGGCCAACGGCAATGTTCTTAATACCAAGGCTAGTTTTGCATTCAAGTTGGACCAAAAGCGTCAAATATGTGAGTGGGTTCAAAGTTTGAAGATGCCCGAAGGATATGCCTCAAATTTGGGAAAGAGGGTTGATAGAGGTAGGAACTAACTACTTGGTAACTTAATATAATTTAGATGTCAGACAGAGATGATAGAGATAAGGGAAAAGTTGATGCTACAAAATCAAAAAAGAATCGACAAACTCCGCCTTACAGACGACCATAAGGTATTCATATATCTGAGGGTTGGTTTGCTAACGCGCCAGTACGACCCTCACATTCTAGGTTGTCAGAGGATTCGATACCTACTCCTATGCATGGGGGGCCACTACATGGGTCTGCACCGACTCATTCTTCTCCTATGACTGTGCCACCTCCAGTACAGTACTATCGTAAAGACGCTCGCCCCTCCAGACATGTACCATCATCGATACTATCCTGCAACAGTCACGCAGCTTCGCACAGTGATTCTGTGGGATCTATTGGGTTGTCATATCTTCGGCTTGGAGGCACTCCATCTGGTGCTTCAGATCTACCCACGCCAGTGCATCCACCATCACTTATTACGTAGCCAGGAGACAAAGATGATTCTGGGAGGATTTATCTTATTCCAGTTGGGAAAGGGTAAGATTTCTAAATATAATAACGTTACTCATTTTTTCATTACTATATTATTATGCTCTATGAAAGTAATGTTTGATGTTCTGTTGTAGGTTTAGGCCGGATGGTGGAGCTGGCAAAAAGGCGCGAACATGCATTACTCACCATTTCAACGGCTACTGGACCAACTGGCAAAAGGTTCCAGAACATGACAGGGATAGAATGTTTGAAGAATTTAAGGTAAGAATTTAACTTATCGACTACTTAATTACATTTTGTTATAAAAAAGATTGAATATTATATTTTTGTTGTAGAAATTTTACTGGTGGGATGATGCAAATACATTACGTATAAAGAAGAACTTTTTCATTAGATGTAGAGCCAGATTTAACAATCTCTTGGAATATCCCCGATCGAAATTGGTAAGACCTAAGTGGATTTCTGAATCCGCATGGCAACTGTATCTTCTTTATTGGAATAGCGAAGAATACAAATTGTTGAGTGAAAAAGGAAAGAAAGCCCGAGCATCATCCAAGGGTGGCTCCCTACATACTGTGGGTGCCAGAAGTACTCTTGATGTGATGGAAATAATGGTATGCAACTTTTACAGTTTTAATTGTTTGTTTCTATATATTTTAATTTTTAATTATTTAAACATTGATAATTTTTTATATGCAGGAAAAAGAAAAGGGTAGGAAAATACAATATTATGAGTTATACGAGGAGACTCATGTGATAAAAAAAAGAACCCGACCGATGAAGATGTCTGGGTTGAAGCTCGTGCAAAAGCTATCCATGTAAGTAACAAATTCAGAATTTATGAATTATTTTTCTTAAAATTGATATTATTCAATTATAATCATTTTAATATTTTTTTAATCTTAGTATTAACTTTCTTTGAATATAAAAGAATATATGTGTCTTCTCGGTGCATATCGTAGTAGTCTGCCTCCTAAAAGTCAGGGTGACCTAATACCCCAACATGTAGAGGAGGAGTTGTGGGAAAAAGTTGTGGGTCCTGCAAATAGAGGCCATTTGGTTGGATACCACAAAAACGTTTTTGGCGATAATGTTAGGTGTTCGTCTGGACCTTCTTACTCTAGCTCTTCAGTTGATAGAGAAACGATTGAAAGCCTACAAAATACGATTTCTCAACTCACTCAAGAGCTTGCGGAATAGAGAGAGAGGCAGAAAAACACAGAGAAGGAAACAACATCACAATTCAAGAAGCTGCAGCAGCAGATGAGCTGTTTCATTCAGATTGGGGGGAATATTCCTCCATGTCCTGGTGATGCAGTTCGGGCTACAAAGGGTCTGGCCCCCTGGATAATTTTAGCATGGATGATGATTTGGAAGACGATGACGAATTAGATGATAGTAACTCTTAGGTTTTTGATTTTTGTATGTGTTGCACTTTGAAACTATTGTTGTAGTATTTCATATTTTGTTGGACATTTTGTATGTCCTATACACTTTTGAAAGTATTTTTGTATTGTTGTTGTTGCATATGCTGTATTTGGCTTCAAATTTTTTTCTTTTATAATACCCAGAAAAACCAACCATAAGTGGTCGGTTTAGTAAATATTTTTTTGCAGAAAACCTACCACTTCTGGTAGGCTTTTTAATAAATTAATAAATTAATTTAATAAAAAACCTTCCACAAGTGCTCGGATTTTTTAAAATTTAATAAATTAATTTAATAAAAAACCTTCCACTTATGTTCGATTTTTTAATAAATTAATTAATTAATTTAATAAAAAACCTTCCACTTGTGGTCGATTTTTTAATAAATTAATTAATTAATTTAATAACAATCCTTCCACTTGTGGTCGGTTTTTTAATAAATTAAATAATTAATTTAATAACAATCCTTCCACTTGTGGTCGGTTTTTTAATAAATTAAATAATTAATTTAATAAAAAACCTTCCACTTGTGGTCGGTTGTTTATTAAATTAATGTATTAATTTAATAAAAAACCTTCCACATGTGGTAGGTTTTTTTTCTCTAAAATAATTTTTTATAACTTTAATAAAATAATAATAAATTTTAAATATGTATATATATTTTAAAACAAACCGACCACTTGTGGTCGAAATTAAAAAAACTACCACTACTTTACCGACCACAAATTTTGGTCGCTTTTGAGGTCGGTTTTTTATAAAAACCTTCCACATGTGGAAGGTTTTTGTGGTCGGTTTTATCCTTTTTATTAGTAGTGTAAAGAAAAGTTTTTTTTTAGATCTTCTAAAAAAAGAAACCTGAACAGCAGTAACATGGCATCCAACAGCTTCTTGGGTGTAGGTTATCCTATGTTTACAAGAGAAAATTATCACATATGGGTGATAAAGATGAGGGCTTATCTCAAAGCTCTTAGTCTATGGGAAACAGTTGAAAGTGAAAATGATCCCCCTCTATTGGGACCAAATCCAACTGTTGCACAAATGAAGAATTATGAAGATGCAAAGTCCAAGAAATCCAAGGCACTCACTTGTCTTCATTCAGCACTTTCAAATGTGATTTTCAAAAGAATAATGGCTTGTGAAACACCTAAAGAAGTATGAGAGAAGCTGAAAGAGGAGTTCGATAGAAGTGATAGAGTGAAAACTGTCAAACTCTTAACTCTCAAAAGAGAATTTGAGATGTTAAGGATGAAAGAAGGAGATACAGTGAAGGAGTACTCTGCCAAACTTCTAGAAATTATTTGGTGAAAATTTTCCAGATTCAAAAGTAGTGGAGAAGATGATGATAAGCTTACCAGCAAGGTTCGAGTCTAAGATTTCAGCAATAGAGGAATCTTGTGATTTGAAGACTTTATACGTTTCAGAGTTGATTAGCAAGTTGCAAGCCCAAGAACAAAGAACAAGCATAAGAGATGAAGAAGTAGAAGAAGTGGCATTTCAAGCAAAACACAAAGACAAGCAACCTATGAAAGACAATGGGAGAATGGAAAGAGATAAAGTAGCAGAGAGAGCCATGGACGAAATCTTCACAAAAAGTAAGGTTTCCACCTTGACTCCACTGTAAAAGAACCAATCATCAAGAAAAGGATTGTTGGTTCAAAGGAAAACCATCAATTCAATGCAGATTCTGTAGAAAAATGGGTCATATTGAGAAGAATTGCAAGGCCAAGAAGAATCAACCACAACAACATGTTCAGCAGACAAACTTCACTGAAGAGTCCAAAAAGAATGAAAGCTTGTTTATGGCTTCTCATGAAGAAAACAAATCCAACCAACCAAAATGGTTTCTAGACAGTGGATGTACGAGTCATATGTCATATAATGAGCTCATGTTTCACACACTTGACAAGTCAATCAAAGCTAAAGTTAGGATGGGAAATGGTGCAATACTAGAAGCATATGGAAAGGGTTCAATTGCCTTTCAAACTAAACAAGGTACAAAGCTTATACATGATATATTGTATGTTACTTCTTTAGCATGTAACTTTTTGAGTATTGGCCAAATGATGTCAAAAGGTTACTCCTTAATTTTTAAGGAAAAACATTGTTTGATTTGTAATTCTGATGATACTTTGATTTTTAAAGTAGAAACCCTTCCAGTAGATGAAAATTTTGATAGTGCCAACTTTGGAAGGATGGACGATTCAAGGTTATGGCACAGAAGATATGGGCATTTTAACTATGCCACTTTAAGGTCTATGTATGAGAAAGAAAATGCAGGTTATCTAAACTTGCATCCGTCGCCTAAATCACAATAATTTGGCTCTAAAAATGTAGAAGAAACTGAAGAATTAGATGGTGAATCCTCACTGGATTCGCCAATTTTGAAAACAAGGTCACTTTCAGAGATACATAAAAGATGCAATATTGCAATCTTGGAACCCAATACCTATCAAGAAGTATCAAAACATGAAGTTTGGATTGAAGCCATGAAGAAGGAGATTGGTATGATTGAAAGAATGACAATTGGAAGATAGTTGACAAACCCAAAGACAGATTACATAAGGCGTTGAAACAGGATCATCGATCCTGGTATAGTAAGATTGATGATCATTTTATTCATTGTGGCTTCAACATAAGTGAAAATGAATCCACTTTATATGTAAAGAAGACTATGATAGGTGGTAATGGAGGAGGATCTTAAATGCCAAACTAACAACAAATACAACAATTTAAGGGGTTACAAGATCTGAAGCTGCCCCCATAATTCAAGGACTTGAAACTTTCCCTATGGGCAAAGATCAGAACCAAAAGACTTTCAAGTTTGTAGCTTTGCCTGCGGATGATGATTTGATGACGATGCGGATGATGAAAAAGATTTTGATGAGGATGACGACGACGATGAATTTGATAAGGATGAGTTAGATGATGAAATGGATGATATCCCAATGAATAAGATGAAGACTAAGCTGGGAGTATCCAAGAAAAGTCTAAGGATGAGTGTTAGAATATGAGACTCTTCTTGATGGTTTTTTGTTTAATAGTTTCTTTTAAATATTATGTTTAGTTTTATTTTAAAAGATAAATGATAGTCTTTATTTTTGAGAAGTGTGTCTTGTAAGATAGTGTGTCTTGTAAGACTTATGAAGCGTGTCTTGTAAGACTCATGTATCTTATAAGTATAGTCTTTTGTAAAATATTGACTATGAATGAATGTTGAATGTATGAATAAATGTATGTGTGATGAATGTATGGATGAAAGCAGCTACTGCTGAAACTTTATCTTTTCTCTTTTGTTTTAGCTCCAAATTCTAACAAAATCATCTAGAATTGTCTTGTACCAAGTACACTCAGCAAACAAATGGTTGTTGGTTTCTATAACTTGCGCATTGCATAAGCAACATATGAGATCTAGAACTACCATTTTATGCCTTAGCATTCTCTCCTTAGTTAGTAATATTCCCTTCTCCACTAACCATGTGATTATACTTCTGGGGTTGAGCTACAACAGTCTAGATGAGCTCAGCAACATTCAGCTTTGTTTGTGCTCCTATCAATTGCAAATAGCTACTTGTAATGGAGTAATCTCTATTTGCAGTGAGCTTATATACATCACCAGTATACCAATACTTCATTTGATCCTTTAAGGAAATTAACTTCCTCCAATACCAACTACTATCTTGGGGTGTTTTACGCTCTCAAAATGTAGTTGCATCTTTCATATACACTCCATATATCCATCTTACCCAGATAGAAGCTTTATCAACTACAATTTTCCATAAAATCTTCCTAACAAATGCAATGTTCCATACTCTACAGTCTTTGATGTTCAAGCCTCCTTGATTCTTGGGTACGCAGATTTTCTCCCGAGCGAATAAGCAAGGTTTCCTGTTTGCCTATGTATTCCTCCATACATATTCTTTGCACTTCCTATCAATTTCATTAAGGACACATTGAGGAAGGATATAAATTGATCCGCAGAAACTGTGAATAGAAAATAAAATTGCATTCAGTAATTGCAGCCATCCAGCATATGACAGTTTCTTGGCATAACCTGTAGTAATGTTGCTAGTGATCTTATCCACTAACTGTTGGCAATAAAGGTTATTCCATTTTTTTGAGTTAGAAACATCCCCAGGTATTTAATTGGAAATTCACCTAAGGCATAACCAGTGATAGACAATAGGTTAGATTTCACCTAATCAGTTACTCCAACTATGAAGATAGTGAACTTTTCCATGTTTGCTTCCAAGCCAGTTGCTGCAGTAAAATGATCCAGTGCTTCCTTCACTCTTGTAACAACAAGTTCTTCTCCCTTACAAAATACCATTAAATTATCAATAAATACCAAGTGAATCAATTTAGTATTTTTGTACATAGGTTGGAATTTGAAGTCAGGCAGAAAGCTCATGCAATTAAAAGATCTTGTCAGTTTTTCCATCACTAAGATAAAGAGCAAGAGTGAAGTACGGTCCCCTTATCTCAGTCCTCTTTGACCCAAAAAGTAAACCATACCCCTCACTATTCAATTTGATAGTGTACTTAGGAGAAGTAACACACGTCATTATCATCTTAATAAATTTGTCAGGAAAGCCATATCCCTATAACACCTCCTGCAGGAATTCCTAACTCACCATATCATAAGCTTTCTGGAGATCAATCTTTATTAAACACCTTGGTGCTAGAGATTCCAACCAACACAAGAACAACAACATAAACAACAAAGTGCTAGTGAATCAAAAATGGCCACACACGGCTTTACTAGGCTTGCAACACTTGTTTGAACTAGAAAAGTGAGTTTAACAACAAGAACAACAAAAAAAATATTGCTAGTGAATCGAAAGAGCCCCACACGGCTTCACTAGACTTTTATATTCAACAACACAATGTTAACAAGATTTGCAAAGAAAGAGATAGAAACTTGACACACAATATTCATTAATCTAAGAACCCTAACAAGAGAAAGGACCCTAAGACTAATAAATATCAATACCAAGTTCTACTTGAACCAAGAGGAACTCAAAGAACCCCAAGAACCTAGTTTCTATCCAAGATACAACACTAGTATCACTCTACTAGTGAGAATTCAATTTTGGCCTCTCCAAATGAGAAAGAGAAGTAAAAAATTTACAAGTCTTTTGTTTCTTGAATAATTGAAATGAACTAAAGCAAGACTAGCCCTATTACATGGCTTATATAGTCACTTAGAAAAGAAGGACAAAGACCAAAATACCCTTGACATTTAAGTGGGTGGGTTTGGGGTATCTTGGTGGGCCTCTTCACATTTTATTAAATATAGGCCCTTAGATGGGCTCACAAGGGCCTTACACATGGCCAAGAATGTGAACAATGCTTGGTGTTGTTGAAAATCATGTGCTTGGCTTCGTGTGAAAGGTCTCGAGCTAGGAATTCCCTTATCATCCTCTCTATCTTGCAGGGAATTTGTCCTCAAATTTGGATCATTGCCATCCTCCACCGTTTTCACCCGAGAGAGATCACACACGTTGAAAGTGTTGTGCACTTGATATTTCGGGGTTAGATCAATCTTGTAGGCATTGTCGTTGATCCTTTCTAATACTGTGAACGGGCCATCATCTCGTGGCATCAACTTATCATTCCTTTGAGATGGGAACCTATCATTCCTTAGGTGCACCCACACCCAATCTCCTGGTTCAAAAATAAGCTTTCTTCCTTTGTTGGCTCGCCTCAACTTCTTGGCTTTTCTTCTCCAACCGCAACCTCACCTTATCAAGTAGCTTCTTCATGGCCTCGGCCCATTTGCTTCCATCTAAGATTATCACAAGATCACTTGGCAAAGGGGTTAAATCCAAAGAGGTGAGGGTGTTGATGCCGTATACACAGTTAAAGGGTGTCATCCCCATGCTCGAATGTATAACACGATTATAAGCAAACTCAATCAACGGTAAATGCTCCCCCCAAGAAGTCATTTTCCTTTAACCATGGACTGTAGCATAGACCCTAAGGTCCTTATTACTACTTCCATTTGGCCATCGGTTTATGGGTGGCATGAAGTTGAAAACAACAACTTAGTACCGAGTCTACCCCATATGGACTTCCAAAAGTGGCTTAGGAATTTAGAATCCCTATCACTCACTATGGTCCTCGGAACACTATGAAGTTTTATAACATTATCAACAAAAAAGAGGCTACACTAGGCGCATCATCACATTTAGAATAAGGAATAAAGTGAGCCATCTTAGAAAACCAATCCACCACGACAAAAATACTATCACGCCCCCTTCTAGTCCTCGGCAATCCCAACATGAAGTCCGTGGGGTTGGAGCTGTGACTTGGCTCCTTTGTACTCAACACATTGGCCGCAAATTCGGGCCACATCCTTGTGCATTCTAGGCCAATAAAATTGTTCTTCCAAAATTCCAAGGGTCTTCTCGACCCCAAAATGGCCAATTAGACCGCCATTGTGTGCTTCTCTTATAAATAATTCTCTCCACGAACTTGAGGGAACACACGATCGTCTACCTTTAAACAAGTATCCATCAAATTTAGTATAGGGATGGGAACCCCTATCCGTAACCCACCTATCCCTATCCAACTCTTCACTTTCCCTATAGATAGGAGCGAAGTGAGGGTCCTCAGGATATAAAGACTTGAGGCTTTCAAACCCCATCAACTTAGATGACAAAGTATACACAAGCACATGTTTTTGGGATAAAGCATCGGCAACCACATTATCTTTACCCTTCTTGTATTGAATAACCTAAGGGAAAGTTTCAAGACATTCAATCCATTTGGCATACCACCGGTTAAGCTTGTCTTATTCCCGTAGATGCTTCAAGGATTCATGATCCGTTTGGATCACAAATTCTTTAGGCCACAAATAATGTTGCCAAGTGGCCAAGGCTCTAATCAAGGCTTACAACTCTAAATCGCACGTAGAGTAGTTTAGAGTTGCTTCTTTGAGCTTTTCGCTAAAGTAGGAAATAGGCTTCAATTCTTGCATTAAAACCGCACCTATGCCGACTTCGCTAGCATCACATTCGACCTCAAAAGTCTTGTCAAAATTCGGCAATTGTAGCAAAGGGGCCGAGATGAGAATAGCTTTCAAGTCCTGGAAGGCCTTAGCTTGTTCATCTCCCCACTTGAAAGGCCGATACTTTTTAATCACTTAGGTCAAGGGGGAGACAATGGTGCTAAATCCTTTGACAAATTGTCTATAAAAACTATCCAACCCATGGAAGTTTCTCACTTCACCTATGGTTTTGGAAGTTGGCCAAGTTTTAATGGCATCAATCTTAGATTCATCCACTTCGACCCCTCTTGAGCTCACCACAAATCCAAGAAATACAATCTCATGGACACCAAAAGAACACTTTTCTAAATTAGCATATAACTTCTCCTTTTGGAAGACATCAAACACACATTGTAAATGCTTTGCATGCTCATCTAAGGACTTACTATAAACCAACACATCATCAAAGTAAAGAACAACAAATTTTTCGATAAATGGCTTCATCACATGATTTATTAGCCTCATGAAAGTACTTGGAGCATTTGTTAGGCCGAATGGCATAGCCATCCATTCATAGGGAGCGAATTTGGTCTTAAAGCCGATTTTCCATTCATCACCCAGTTGCATACGAATTTGGTGATAGCCACTCCTTAAATCAATTTTAGAAAACAAACACGAACTATTCAATTCATCAAGCATATAATCTAACCTAGGAATAGGGTGACAATATTTTACCGTTATCTTATTGATGGCTCCGCAATCAACGCACATACACCAAGTCCCATCTTTCTTGGGAAGTAGTAGCATCGAGACCGCACAAGGGCTCATACTCTCCTTGCTATACCCTTTTTTTAGGAGTTCTTCAACTTGGTGTTGCAAATCCTTAGTATCAATCGGGTTGATCCTATAAGCCAGTTTGTTGGGCAATTGTGAACCCAACACAAAATCTATTTGGTGTTCAATTCCTCGAGGTGGGGGCAATCCTTGTGGTAATTCCTTTGGGAATACATCCTTGTAATCCTGCAAAACATGATGAATAGGAGGAGAAATGGAAATGTTAGTGGCGTTAGTATTAAAACAATGAACCAAGAGGAGCATCGGAGTGTCCTTGTCATGATCCATAAGTAATTCTTTCCTCCTAGAAATCATCACCACACTTCTTTGCCTCTTAGAAATTAGGAGCCCTTTGGTTTCCCCTACTCCCTCACTCTCGAGTTCCCCTCTTTTCCCCTCACTCTCGGCCTTTTTTCCCTTCTTCCTTAATTCTCGCATCTTTCGATGTAATTCATTCACTTGGGAAGGCAATAATGGATGAAGAGCGACCTTGAGACCATCCTTCTCAAGTGTATACCGATTAGACCTTCCATCATGTTTGGTCAACCTATCGTATTGCCAAGGCCTTCCTAACAACAAGTGACAAGCTTGCATTGGTATCACGTCACAAAGAACCTCGTCATGGTAGTTGGCTACCTTAAAATATATCACACATTGCCTTATGACCTTTAACTCACCGTATTCATTCAACCATTGCAACTTGTAAGGACTAGTGTGAGGTGTAGTCAGCAATTTCAAGAAGTTCACCATTGCAACACTAACCACATTTGCACAACTTCCACTATCTATCACCATAGTGCACACACTTCCATTCTTAAGGCATTTAGTATGGAATAGATTCTCCCATTGGCTAGGATCATATATTGCCTTACTAATCATGGCACGCCTCACTACAAAGTTTGGAACCACACACTCCCCTTCTTGGGGATAAGAATCCTCACAATCATCATCATCATCATGTGGATCATTTTTGAGTTCCTCTCCATCTTGAGGCTCGGCCTCATTCTCTTCTTTCTCAAGACCTGCTTCCTCACCAAGGTAATACAATCTCCCTTCCCTTAGGATCTCATTACGTCGGTTTGGACATTCATTGGCTTTATGTCTCCAACCTTGGCACTTGAAACATTGAAACCCTTTAGGATTAGGATACTTGTGAGCTTCTTCCCGGGGATGAAATTTGTGGACTGTTTTAGTCTCGGGCATCCTTGTAATGGTGGGTTGGTCCTTGTTTTTGGGCCAACCCGAAGATGGTTGAACCATATGCCAACCCGAGGTTGATGGTCCCTTTACCTTGAACGACGACCTCTCTTTAAGCTCTCTTTCAATCTCAAGAGCCGCTTGGAAAATTCCTTCAACGGTATCAAAATTGTGAAGCGTCAAATGGGTGGATATCTCTATGTTCTATCCATACTTGAACCGAATAATGTCATGGACAATTTGTTCTCCTCGATGATCAAGCTTCAACATGAGTTGTTGAAACTCATCATAGTATGCCATAATACTTCGATTCCCTTGTCACAAATTGTACAACCTAGAAAGCAACTCATGACGATAACTTTCGGGAAGATACCGTTGCCTCATTAGGTACCTCAATTGAAACCATGGTGGTGGTTGTCCCTATACTAACTCGTTGCCGAACCGCTTGACATATTCCCACCGAGTGTTAACATAACCTTCAAAATGAGCTATGGTATAACAACTTTTCTTCTCCTCCGAGATATCATTCACTTGAAACACTTTATCACATGTCGACTCCCAAGCAAGATACACCTCGGGGTCACTTTCACCCTTAAAGATAGGTAGGCTCAATTTGATGGTATTGATGCCTATGTCTCTCTCTAGGTATCGGTTTCCCCTTTCTCCATACCCTCGGTATCTCCTTGGATCCACTCGACCCCCTCTCATCTCTTCCTCCCTAATGTAGGCATCATCAGAGGCTCCATACCCTTAATAATCCTCTCTACCATATTCCTCAAGATGGACGGGATGGTTTTGGACATTTGGAACTTAATTCGGAGGAATTAGATTTTGTGGAGATGGTGGTCTTTGGTTTAGTGGAGATTGGAAGGGGGGTTCGAATTTTGTGGAGGCATTTGACGTCCGAGTACCTTTTACGGAACTTGAGGCATTTGGGAATGGGTTGGTCTATTGGAGTCTTGGTTTAGAGGGTTATAAGTGGTTTGGCTTGCAGAATTTTGTGGAGCTAGTGAAGGATTATGCAATTGTGGCCATGTTTCGGGAGTAACGGTGGCGGAGGAATTTCTATCATGTCCACTTGACGAAACATGTCGAGGAGTAGGAGGACGAGTGTTTCTTTGACTCTCCACTTGTTCTAACCTCCCACTAATAGTCGTCACTTCTCCCCTTATGGCTCCCGCTTCCGTACTCAACCTTTCAGAAGCTCGGGTCATAGCCTCAAGAGTGACCCTCATATTCTCCATTTCATTAGAATCCACGATTGGAGACATGGTTCCCTCCATTATTAAGGTATGACCTACACAAGCAACAAACAAGTTAGTTTAAAATCCCTCTCCTCACTCACACTCTCTTGGTTCACTCATACTCAAGTTTCACAAGTGTTGTAGATTGGCTAGGAACCTGGGAATCCGTAAGGTATGAGTATGCTCTTGCCCGAAATGGATTCTTGTTTGAAACTCAAAGAATTCTCGTCGGATTAGAGACAAGAGTTACAATGTATTCAAACGACAAATCACAAAAACAAACAACGTTAACACGAAGAACGTACACAAAACTAACTTACAAGCTAGTAGGGTATTACTAGGTTGTCAATTAGTGTCGAGCAAACAAACAAAACTAGGAAACAATAAATGAAACTAAGAAATATAAAATTTGAACTCAAAAATATTGCATGAACAGTACTTTAGTGACGTGACAGTCCACTATTGACCTCTAGTTTTATCAAAATTTTATTTCCCAATTTCAAGTCTTGATCAATATACAATTTGGAATAGGTGGATTTGGTTAATGGAGGGAAAAGTGGTCTTGGAGCCTTTTTATTCAAATTTCAAAAGCAAAATTCGACTTCTTTGAACTTTCTCTTTAAAACAAGGTCCTTAAATCAAGGAAAAGTAGATGAAAAGTCTTTGAAGTGATAGGGACAATTCTTTCACTAACAACTACTACAAGCTTGTCTTTCACCTTTTTAGATCTAGTTTGCACTTTAAGGATTAACAAGATGATGAAAGGGTGAAGAAACTTAAAAACAAAACAACAACTCCACTACAACAAGACCATCAAATCGGCCAAGGTTTAGGCAACAACAGCATCCAACTCGGCCACACCTTGTTCACATCTACAACTTCAACAAGTTCAAGTTCAATCTTAGATTTGGACACTTTTTAGTGTTGATGAGAAAGAAAACCAACACTAGAAACACTCTAAACAAACAAAAGACTACAAGTTCTAGACACACAACAAGCAAATCTTGGCCAAGATAACAACAACACATTTTTCGGTCAATAACACAAAATGGACAGATTGACACTTTTCTAGAATTTTTTTCAGTTTTCAGTTTTTTTTTTTTTCTTAGGTAGAAAGCCCAAGATTGGTAGTGTGAAAACACGACCAGCACTCGATTTGATACCAAATGATACAATACTAAGTGTGTATCAAGAGATTGCAACCAACACAAGAACAACAACATGAACAACAAAGTGCTGGTGAATCGAAAATGGCCACACACGGCTTCACTAGGCTTGCAACACTTGTTTGAACTATAAAAGTGAGTTTAACAACAAGAAAAACAAAGACAATATTGCTACTGAATCGAAAGAGCCCCACAAGGCTTCACTAGACTTTTATATTCAACAACACAATGTTAACAAGGTTTACAAAGAAAGAGATAGAAACTTGACACACAATATTCATTAATCTAAGAACCCTAACAAGAGAAAGGAACCTAAGACTAATAAATATCAATACCAAGTTCTTACTTGAACCAAGAGGAACTCAAAGAAACCCAAGAGCCTAGTTTCTAGCCAAGATACAACACTAGTATCACTCTACTAGTGACACTTTGGTTTTGGCCTCTCCAAATGAGAAAGAGAAGTAAAAAATTTACAAGTCTTTTGTTTCTTGAATAATAGGAATGAACTAAAGCAAGACTAGCCCTATTACATGGATTATATAGTCACTTAGAAAGGAAGGACACAGACCAAAATACCCTTGGCGTTTAAGTGGGTGGGTTTGGGGTGTCTTGGTGGGCCTCTTCACATTTTATTAAATATAGGCCCTTAGATGGGCTCACAAGGGCCTCACGCATAGCCAAGAATGTGAAAAAGGCTTGGAGTTGTTGCAACTCACGTGCTTGGCTTCGTGTGAAAGGTCTGGAGCTAGGAATTCCTGTATCACAAATGCAGCTTGGTTGTCTGCAACTGTGTCCTACGACTTTTTTCAATCTACTACAAAGCATTTTAGATATGCATTTGTATAGGACATTACAGTAAGAAATAGGCCTGTATTGACTAGCATTCTCAGGACAATCAAATTTAGGAATGAGGACAATGTTTGTAGCATTTAACTTTTTGAGAAGCTTCCCATTGCTGAAGAATTTCAGAACTGCCTCCACTACATCCTCCTCTACTATCTCCCAACACAAAATTCAAGATTGAAATCTAGGTACACGTGACACTCGTACACATCATACCTTATCTAACAACATGCTACCTCGGGTTTCAACTTATTCTTATTTACTCACTCTCTTATCCCCTTAATAATTCAATCATAATTCATCATTTTACTCTTGTTCTCATGTATACATATACAACTCAATTGTCCACTCATTATTCCACAAGTTTCCAGCCTTGGCTATTTCACACCTCACATTAAGCCTACAAATTCGTTCCCACAAAATATACATTATTAGCCTTAAGCTACTATTCTTATCACCACAATCCATCTAAAGTTCGATCCTATAGTCTAGCATTAATTATATACCATCGGTAAAGCATGCCACATACTATACTAGTCCATCAAATTGGAAAATCAACCAAAATACTTCATTTCACTTAACTACTATCTACAATCACAACTCCTCCGTGACATCACTATTATAACTCAAAATACACTCCATACCTTCTTACATGAAGTATTAGTTTACAACTACTAGAGAAAGGACAATCAAGGGGTTTACAATCACTATATAAAAATAGACGATTTTAATCTTATAATATAACCTATTACAATTTTTTTTAACACTATCCTACCTTCTTTCATCAAATTTCCTTACCTATACATACATCACTACTACCTCTAGAATTTTATATACAACGAGTCTATGCTCATAACTTATTGGCTAATCTATCCATTTCCATTCACAACCTATAAGAGATTCATATAACCACCATAACTATCCACTCTGGCTCCTTCCTTACTTTGAGTAAATAATAATCATACCCATACACTTCCTCCACAAACTATCATACAATCTACAAATACTGCTACTACATTAGTCTATCACTATAAAATGGTAGCCTATCCCTCGATCAAGGGTTATACAACTCAAACTACTTATTTAAGCAAAATTCACACTCACCCTGACTTCTAACCTTGTGACTTCATATCACTAACTTCGGGTTCATCTTACTACCAATAGGATATGACACCTTATCACATACTACATACTACTCAGGTGAAAATATTGTTCCAATATTCTGACATATATCACTACCCTTAAGCATGACATCTACAACAGAAATTTTGAAAGAAACTGAATACACTTCATACCTCAAGTTCAAACACACGATTGATATAGATAGGGGTATAAGCTAAAGTCAATACACTTTAAAGAACTTATGGACTCCTCTCAAGTCCTTGTGCAATTTCATAATCTCTTATGACTCAATTAGAAGGGACCACATCATTTAGACTCTAAGCTTCTGCGCTTGAATCAACTCGACAATGAGACATAGTTAATAAAATCATAGTAAAAAAAATTTTGGATAACTTCCAAATGGACAACACAACGACATGATCTAGAACATGAAGAAAAGCGAAACATTCCTAACATCTAGTAGGTTCCTACTTATAAGTGTGGTGCTCTACACACCCATAAACAGGACTCTACCCGATACAATTTCACAGACACCTTGGGACCATGAATCGTGCTCTGATACCAAGTTTGTCACGATCCGAACCGAGTCCTTGGCCTCGACGAGCATCCCAAACCACGAAGGCCCGATCGCCCTTTTCTATCCGACAATCATAAACGCTATTCATTTTTACTATAATGAAATGCGGAAAAAGGTAAACAAACGGAATCATGGTCATTTTCTGACTTCAACTGAACAATACGGAATTTAGTTCGTAAACACTTGAAAACACATGAAAACCAGTATGTGAAATATCTAACAATACGAAATCAACATCTGTCTAAAACTGGGACAAGGCCCCAGTCGGACCATAAACCATAATAAATAACAATGTCAAATCAACAAGGCCTTCCGAAATAAGGGAGGCTCACCAACTACAAACTTCAGACATCCCAATCTACTGCTTAGTGGAATCCCGGGATTGTGTCTCAGATCCTGAAATATAGGGGGTCAATACAAGTGTACTGGTATGTGAAACAATCAAAAATTGCATCTTTTATTACGCAACATAGATGAGGGTATTTTGTAAAACATTACATATAAGACGAGTAAAGTACATGGGCAAAATTTAGAATTTCAAATGCTGTCTTTCAAATCATGACTCAACACCTTGTTATTCTTCTGAGCTAATCGATACACCCTACAATCTGTAATTTCATGGGCTATATAGAATCCGTCCTTGACTCGGCGACCAAGCCTCCAGATAGATTTTCTAACATACAATGTAAGACGAGGAAGAGGCTATGTTGGATCAGTATTTTTTTAATGCAGCTAGTGATGCAGATGTTTCTCCTAAGCAGCAATGCAATAGCAAAAAGAATCATGGAAGAGTGTGATCCACTTGGCTTGGTGGTTAAAGCTTGACATTTCATGCAACAGGTTTCCGGATCGAGCCTTTGTAGCGACATTGGTTTTTGCTACCAAGGGTGGCCTAGTGGCAGGTATCCTGTGGATTTAGTCCAGGTGTGCGCAAGCTGGCCCGGACACCACGGTTATCCAAAGAAAGAACAAAAGAATCATGTGGAAGAAAAAAGAGCTGGGATGGGGATGGTAAGGTGAGTGAGGAGTTTGTTCCAGGCACCTACCGATGACTCGCAACGCAAATTCCTATGATAGTGTCAATAACTTCAACCAGATCCAACAAATGCAAGAAGAAATGATGAACTATCAATTGCTTTTTTGACAAATCTCAAATCTCAGTAAACAATTTAAAAAGAATTACTAATACCTCTGCTGATTCCGGAATCTGCGAGTTCTCCAATCCTGTATATATGCTTTTTAACATCATGACAAGATGTTTGTCATAACAATTTCTTATTAGGAATTGCAGTCACTTGTATTCATATCACATGACATTGTTTGGAGGGTTACGTTGATAGTAATATTTAGGGGATCTCTGTGGAGATAAACTGCCAGTTGTTCTAGAGGATACTATTGGTGGATAGAGTTTACCTGTGTTGAATGGAGATAGCAGGTACACATGGAATTAGGTTGAGGTGTATGCAAGCTAACTCGGAAGATAAATTTTACCGCTCCTCCAAGGCTCCGAATATGTATGTTCCTAGAGTATTTGATGATCTTCTGCTGTCTTGTTACACTGTTACACTGGTTGTAGCTAAAGTCCGTCGCAAACACTGGATATATTTGAAACTGAAGTACTAATCTCAAGACTTGCAATAAAGCAAGACTGAGAAAACAATAAAGGTTTCATAATACAAGCGTAAAACAGTAATCTGCCATACAAAACAAAGCTATATAGCTAGTTCAAACAGTGAACTTAATATACAGGGATTGTACATCAAACAACAACCATTAATAATGAGTTTGAAAGAGCTATTGATCAATAACGAGTTTGTTACGGAAAAACTTATAAAGCTCACTGGTGCACTGCTCCTAGCTGATAAATTACAGAAGATCTGCATGAAAAAGCGACCTGTCAACCAGCGCAACAACCAATCAAAAGAGGAATGAGGGGTGTAGAAAATGGATTGGAACTGCAAAGGCCGATCCACCAAAGAGCAAAGACATGCATTGGCAGGACTTAAATCCAATAACCAATCAGGCTGATCCGCTAAAGAGCAACGTTGTTAAGAGTCTTAGAAAAGTGCCACACAATGGACTTTCACCAACTGACCATGCCAAAGACAATCAACATCTGAGATTCTCAGTTCCTTGGCATCATGATGCAAGAAACAATCAACAGAAGCAGCAAAGCTTAGAAAGGGAAAAGGGGTGGGAATGCAAACAGTTCCCTGATAGAAAAGTAACTTGTGAGGACGTCTCAGTTTCACAAACCATACTTCAGAACTCGAACTCCTCCCAATGATAAAAATCAGCTTTTGATGTGATTTTATTGATTACCAAGGTAAACACTACAAAGCATAGGGTAGAGTCATACCAGACTCATCCCATCCCATTATCATCCGATAGAGACCTCTTACACTAGGGACTTAGAAAAAAACAGCCAGCATAATCATAAAAGTACATATAAACTCAGATAAACTCCGATTACTCGCAACACGCACGCATATACAAGTAATGATTTGCAGAAGCACAGCAGCAAATACTGCTTTTAAAATGACCCTTTTGATTTGCTATGCCCATCTCACTTATATGACTCGCAATTCTTCAGGTGATATTTGCAGCTGACTCGGTAGAGATCAATGTGGAGATCATTCTGAAACATTAAAACATGGCAATTATTGGAACGCATTTTCACTATCAAAATATGAAAGAATGAAAGCTAAATGACCTAATTCATCGTACAGACATTTGACATGCCAAATTAGAGGAACTTTCAACAAATTTAATAGTTGCTTGCAAGTTTGAAGCCTCTCTGGTTTAGCAATGGGTATAATTGCTTATCAGTTCGCACAACTTAGAGCACAATATGACAACAATAATAAAAAAACAACAATTTGACAATTGGTAACCAAAGTTTGGCCTTCTTTAGTTTGTAATCAAATCACCATTCTACCAGAATCATTGGACTTATATCTTGGCAAAAGTAAACTTCCTTTGAGGTAGACTTCAGCGGCTCATTTCCTGCGAAGCTTTCTTGACGCTTGAGTTTGCCTCTCAAATTCTTCATTCCCGTCATCATGAAATTTGACAGGCCGAGGCTTAGTTCCATGATCAAGTAAAACCAGGCTCTCCTTGTATGCAAATAGTTCTATATTATCAGGATTACCTTGGAAGTGAAGATCTTGAAATTGCTGGTTCCGAGGGTCATGAAGATAAAGATCCCCCCAGTGGATTCAAACATCACCTCGCCATTCTTCATAAAACATTGAGGCCAACAGATATCGAATGAGCAATCAATTTTAAACACCAAATCTTTCCTGAACAACCTTCACCCATCATCCATATATGCCATCACTCCAGTGAATCATGCACAAATAGGTAAATTGAATCGCGAAAGACTGCTAATGATCCAGTTAATGCACCATCATCAGAGCTAGACACTGGGAGTGGTATTTCTTCAAAAACATGGCCAGCCATATTGAAACACACAATGAAGTCATCGTACTCAGATTCATTAGCCTTTCATGCAAGCTAATATGCAGATCCATCAAGAAATGTCTTTGCCATATGACTGGTAATAAAGTATGAGAGTTCAATCTCAATTTTTGTCCAAGAATTTGTTTTCAATGAGTAAATTTCAACAACAGGCGGAAGTGTTGGGGGGCCTGTGAGATTCCTTTCCTCATGATACAAAATTCTGACCACCTTATATTCATCCAATTGAGGAACGTAGCCAAACCCAAAAACTAGGTGATTAGAAACATCGGGAAGCTGCACGGGGGATCTACAAAGATTCTTGATCATTTTTGTGGCAGGGTTCCAAAAATACAGTTTGCTACTAGATCTAGGAGTTGTAGGGTAAAGAAGAAAGAGAACACCATTGCAACAACCAAAGACTTCAAAACTTTTAGTCGGTTCACACAAAGGAAATTCTAATTTCTTGTGCTCGGCAAATGTTTCATCGGAGTACAAAGTGCAACACTCGTTTTCCGTGACATCCAAGCTATCTTTACCAATCAAATAGCTTTCCTTATATAATGAACGTTGATTCATATGCATGTTAATAAAACAAGGATCTCTAATGAGATTAGACCAAGATTTGCAAACAGACCTGAATTTCATGAGATCTTCGATAGGAAGTCTTGATAAGATGTTTGTCATTTCATCTCCAGGTGGATCAGCAGGGAAAATCATCGTCCTAATTAAGATAATAATAGCAAAGAAGTAACCAAAAAAGTTTGATGCCTAGCTAATCTAAAAATTCTTTACAAGATCAAATGAAAAGGGAAGTTTCCTAGAAATGGAGCACTAAAATTTGACTAGTTAGGCAAGGTCATGAAAGAGGGAGGGAGAACGATAGAGAAAAATTGTTCGAACTAAGGTTGTGAACTATCACAAATATCACCGAGACAAAGAAAAACAAGGATTCATAAATGATGATAATGTTGGTTGACGAAAAAGAGGAAGAGGGGTAAACAAAGGAAGGTGTACATTGAAGGGAAAGAAAACAATGATTGGGAGATCGGTGGTGGGTAGAGAGATTGGCGGAGTAAACAAGAAGGAGAAAAAATCATTCACAAAAATGTAAAATGAGTAAATATAGATTGATATGGAGCAAATCAAAAGGAGAAAAGAGAAAATACAGATTGGAAAATAAATCGTTCATAACAATGTATCTCTACATGAAACATAGATTGAAGGACTAGTGGAGATTGGTTCTTGATATAAACCTTCTTGAGTAGTTAATATTAGTTACCGAGTTAAGATGACTGCAAAGTTAGGAACTTGATAAAATCGTAAATGTTAGCCACTGAAATATTGTGTTTCCACAAGATTGGACAAGGGCTAAAATATTAGAGAAGTTCTCAATTAGAACTCAGAAATAGTGAAGCATATATAAAACTGAAGAAGTACTAATAATGACAACTAACAACATAGAAAGAAGTATTCATGAATTTTGACATACTCACAGAAGTAAAAAAGAAGATTCTTTGTTTTCCATCGGGACAAACTCAAATCAGACGGTCCATGTCGCATCTATCAATAAGCTTTTGTGGACATGTGGACGTCTGAGATGTAATCCATATGGATCCTTTAGAGACTTCCTCGAAGTCTCCGAAGTCAAAACTAGGGATTTTCTTCAATAATAATTCTCTCAGATAAAATCATAAATTGTTGAAGAGAATCCCTCACTTTGACTTTGGAGTCTTCGAGGAAGTCTCTAAAAGATCCACATAGATTACATCTCAGACGTCCACATGTCCACAGAAGCTTATTGATAGATGTGACGTGGACCGTCTGATTTGAGTTTGTACCTATGTAAAACAAAGAATCTTTTTTTTTTTAACTTCTGTGGGTATGTCGGCATTCATGAATGCTTCTTTCTATGTTGTTAGTTGTCATTATTAGGACTTCTTCAGTTTTATACATGCTTCACTATTTCTGAGTTCTAACTGAGAATTCTCAAACATTTATTATTTTATCAAGTTCGACTTGTTTATCTAATCCAAATCTATATTTACTCTTTTCACATTGTTGTGAACGATTGTTTCTCCTTCTTGTTTACGTCGCCAATATCTCTGCTCACCACCGATCTCCCAATCATTGTCGTCTTTTCCTTCAATGTACGCCTTCATTTGCTTACCTCTCTTGATCTTTTTTGTCCACCAACATTATCATCTTTGATGAAGCCTTGTTTTTCTTGTCCTGGTGATATCTCTGACAGTTCACATCCTTGTTTTGAACGTTTTCTCTCTGTCACTCTCTCTCTCATGACCTTGCCTGATTCGTAGAATTTTACTGCTCCATTTCATTGAAATTTCCCTTTTATTTTGATCTTGTAAAGAATTTTCAGATTAGCTAGGCATCAAACTAAGATTTTGGTACTTCTTTACTATTATGATCTCAATCAGCATGATGATTTTCTCTGTTGATCCACCTGGTGATGAAATAACATACATATCTTGTCAAGACTTCCTACCGAAGATCTCATGCAATTCGGGTCTATTTGCAAATCTTGGGGTAATTCATTATAGATCCTCATTTTATTAACATGCATATGAATTAATGTTCATTATATAAGGAAAGTTATTTGATTTGTAAAAAATTATCTTATTTATGATGAAAAATGAGTGTTGCACTTTGTACTCTGATGAAACATTTGTCGCGCACAAGAAATTTGAAGTTCCTTAGTGGGAATCATCAACTCAGATATTTGAAGTTTTTGGTTGTTACAATGATGGTCTCTTTCTTATTTACTTCCTGATGTTCCTAATCACCTAGTGTTTGGGTTTGACTGGTTACCTCAACGGGAAGAATATAAGGTGGTCAGAATTTTGTATTGCGAGGAAATGAATCTAACAGGCCCCTAAAACTTTTGCATGTTGTTAAATTTACTCATTAGAAACATATTCTTGAACAAATATAGAAATTGGACTTCCATACTTTATTAGCAGCATTATAACAAAAGCATTTCTAGATGAATCTGCATATCAGTTTGGACGAATAACTAATGAAATTGAATATGATAACTTTACTATATCTTTCAGTATACCTGACCACGTTTTGAAGAAATAAAGTTGCCAAAGTTTCGCCTCGTTGATGGTGCCTTAACTAGATCATTAGCAGTCTTTCATGATTCAATTTAACTACTTGTCATGTCCCAAAATCACCTAGAGTGGTGGCATTTATGGATGACGTGAAAAGGTGATTCTAATTTTTTTTTCTTTTGTGCCATCAGTTTAAAATTGATTGCTCATTCAAAATCTATTTGCAAGACGAAGTCCATCATGAATGATTAATACTGCATAATTGATTGCACTAATTCAAAAATTATAAAAGCTTAATTATGATTTGAAGCTTAATTAAGAAGGAAAGAGGAGAACCGAAATTTGGATTAGATGAAGAAGTCGAATAATTTTCTTTTGATTAAGGCAATCTGGGGTTTTGAGATAATTTCGATAGAATTTATGTATTGAGATATGTTTTTATTATTATTTTTTAATGTAATGTTGATTTTATATATGTATGTATATATATATATATATATATATTTGGTTTCTCATCCGGTGTCTGGTATCCGCATTGGAATCCGACTAATCCGGATTCGTGCAGCGTAGGGCTCCATTCGGGAGAAGGTTCCCTACCAAGGATTTTTCCATACCCAGGGCTCGAACCCGAGATCTCTGGTTAAGGGAGGAGCAACCCCATCTGCTGCACCACATCCTTTGGGATATTTTAATTAATTATAGTCAGAAGTTTTTTATATAACTAGTTTAAGTGACGTGTGTTGCACGTGTATCCATTATTTTAAGAATAAACGTAATAAAAAATATATTAGTTCTACTATATTATTTTATTAAGTAGAAAAAAATAATAAAACACCGTAAATTTTTAAGATAAAAAGTGTAGTTGATTAAAGGTGAATTTAGTCATTATATTTATTTTCTATTTTTTAGAAAAGGTTATTTTTTTGAAAAGTTATTTTTATTTTTAGAATTCTATATATTTGCACTTTATGTAAAATATAATTATGTTTGAAACAATTTACATACCTACACTATTTTCGTCGTCATTCTCAGAACTTCACTTTCCATATATATTTTTGTTGTTGTTGTATTTCCATTGTTTCTATTATATGGGAGATTTTTTCTTTTTACTAAACACCTAATGAATTAATAAAGAGAAAAGTCATAAAACCCCCCGAACTTGTCCGCTCAACTCACTTTAGCACTTAAACTAAACTTCTATATATTTACCCCCCTTAACATCTTTAAAGTGAATTAATTTCACCCTCAAAATCACAATCTCACTCTCACTATGGAGAGTGCACTACACGCGCGCCATGTCAGTGCCAAATCAGTGCCACATCATTGCCAGGTCATTGCCACATAAGAAAATATAATTTTTTTAAAAAAAATAATCCAACAGACATATTATTTTTATATATTTTTTAAAAAAGCAAAAAATATATATGTACTATTTATATATATATATATATATATATATATAATATTTTTAACACACACACACACATATATATATATTATTTATATATTATTATTAATATATATATATAAAAAGACCCCCACCCCCCCCCCTTCCTCCTCCTCCTCCTCCTCCTTCTTCTTCTTCTTCTCCTCCTCCTCCTCCTCCTCCTCCTCCTCCTCCTCCTTCTTTAATAGTCCTCCCCCCCACCCCCTCCCGTTCCTCCTTCTTCTTCAATTCTTTAACAACCCCTCCACCCCCATGCCTGTTCCTTCTTCTTCTTTAATTTCTTTTTCATCATTAACACCATTGTTTCACCATTAACACCAATAACTTGATTCAAATTTAACAAGAAATTGATAAATAAATTGTTCATATAGATTAAGCCATGGCTCCTCCATCAACAGTTAGAAATCAACAATTGCAAGTAGAACAAAACCTAAATCCATCCACAATAATTTCAGGTCTACCAAATGATTTAGCAGCAATAATACTAATATTCGTTCCTTTGTTTTGATCTGCCATGAAACCCATTAACGGAATCATACACAACAGAAACTCAAACATACACCACACAATAGGGAGCTGACCAAAAAACACATATACTACATAGATTCTCTCCCATTTTTATGGATTCATGGGGAACCTCTCACCATCAATACACAAGCAACGCATCAGAGAGATCGAGAGAGAGAGATTTAAGGGGGGGAAAGATCAAAGACAAAAAATAAGAGAGAGAGTTGAGAAAACACAGTAAAGAGAGAGAGGCGGGAACAGGCTGCTCCGACAAGTTCTCGCCGAAAAACGGTGGCACGACTGTCCGTTTTCCCTGATATTCTTCATTGTCGAGTTCGCCTGAGCTCCGACGAAGCGAAATAGTATCCCCATCTCTAATCCGATCAAACTCGAACAATTTTAGTCCGATTCCGGCGAAGTCTGTCAGAAGATGATTGAAACAATGACGGGATGTGCAATTTTAGTACAGATTTAGCTCTATTTCGGTGTGATTTGGGTATTTTGTTTGATGATGTACCAGAGAAGAAAAGGGTGTGGGGTGTGGGTGTGGGTATGGGGTTATGGGGTAGGGATAAGAGGTGAGGGAGGGTGGGGGGCATTGAAAAAGAAAAGATTATTTTTTTTAGTATATTTATACATAAAATAAGTGGGATTATATAATTTTTTAAATAATAAACACGTCCTTTTTTTTAAAAAATGTCACGTCAGCATTAGAGGTGAAACAAATACACTTTAAAGATATTAAGGAGGGTAAATAAACAAAAGCTTAGTTTAAGTGCTAAAGTGAGTTGAGGCGACAAGTTCAGGGAGAAATGATGTCTTTTCTCATTAATAAATAGCAATTTTATACACTCATAATAACTGGAAAAGTATATTTCATATTTATATGTTTATTCTATAAAAATTCATATATACATTTATGTACTTACTAATAATAAAAAAAATTATTTCACTCATAATGAAATAATTTGTAATAACAGAAAACACATAATTTAATTTAGAATATAAATATTACAAATTAATTTAAAATTTTGTACACATTTAAAAATACTTTATATAAATTGATAAGTGAGAATAAAATTTGTAACTAACTTTAATTTTTTTTTTTATATACATAAACCTGCATATTAAAAAGTTATCCAAACCCTATCATTAAAAATAAAAAATAAAAAAATGAATTAGGAAAGTAAACCAATACTACCTGTACTTTGCAAGAAAAAGGAGAATTCCAAAAGCTTTAGTTTCTTCTCACTAAACTCTCTGTTTCCCTAAAATATTTTCTTTCTATTACTGATACTACACATATTATTATGCGATGAATAAGCTAAAATCATCAAGATCGAAGTTGAACTTTGGTAGACTAAATTTTGAAGATTATCTTCCTACTGTAATTCTATGTTTTTTCCCCTTTTCCTTTGTTTTTTATACTTAACACGTTTGAAGATTTGAATTTCTTTATCCATTTTTGCTTTACATTTTTTATATGTTGAATTTCTTAAAACCATTTTTGCTTTATGATTTTTTGTTACTCCTTTTGCTTTGTATGTTCCATGATTTGATTTTTTAAATCTATTTTGGTTTAATTTCTTGTTTCAGATGTGATTTGCTTGATATTTACATAAAATATATGTTAGGTATGCTTAATATTGTCAATTTTAATGTCTTGATATTTGCATGTCAGCTGAGATACTTGAATTTGAGGTATGGAATAGAAATAGAAGCAGCTAGAAGGTTGTTAGAGGAAAAATTGTCTAGATATGTTTTTAGAAGTTAGATATGCTCAAAAGGGGTTTATGGTGAAATTCTACATTGGAGTATTTTCACTCTAGGGATAGACAAGTCATGGAGATAAATCCATTGTGATGTAAGATTCTTCCCTGCGAACAATTGTGTTCATATCAATGGGGTTATTTACTCTCTATAAACCTTTATGAAGACAATAACATAGCTGCATTCAATGTTGGACAATAGAATTTTAGATTGATCTCATTTCCTCCTGGTGTAGAATCGAGCCCGAGTGTATATTTTTCATCCACTACGACATGGTGCATAACTCTTTATATAATGTCTATAAACATTTGATTCAGTCAAATCTACATAGATGTTGATTTTATGTCTAATGGCACCTCTCTTAATTTTACTCTTAGGGAATTTGCTATCGTTACTGGATTGAATTGTGTCTCTAATAGGTACGACTTTATTTTTGACGAGGATGTACCAAACAGGATTGTTGAGAAGTATTTCAACGGTGCAAAATTTTTACAGAAATGTCAACTATTTCTTATTTTTTGGTAATGTATCCTATTTCTCTTTCATAGTAGGGAAAAGTAGCATAATATTGCAAACACCAGTATGGTGCATTTTAAAGATCTTGGTATGCATGAATTTTGGGAAAGGTAGGATGACAAGGGTCTATTTTTAGGTTACCAATATTTTACGATAAACTGATGAATTCTTCAATCCTAGATTAGTCTATGATAAGAAAATTTTGTTATTTACAATAAACCAGCTTTGCTGGCCTTTTCGTTTCTGCTATGTTGCTCGGACTCTTCAGAAGGGTTGCCGCACTCATGTCAAATCCTCCAAAAATGCACTACTTTTGGAGGATCCGTACACCCAGTGGCATTTTTAAAAGTCTGTGCAACATAGTATTTCTGTCGAGTATCTGGTTTAACTTCATCTACTTCTAAATAACAGGCAGTAGTCGCCACAGCACCGCCCTTGTCTTGAAAAGGTATTTTACTTTTTTTCTATTTTCCCTCTAAAGGAAGTCATACGTGAATTACAACTTTGGAGAAAACATTGCAGTGTTACAAGTAATTCTGTTTTCCTGAATAGTTACTTTTCTCTAGCTATGAGTGACATGCTATTAGTGTCATAATTGCAGGGGTTTCTCTGATTAGATTTTTGATTTAGCAGTGGTCTACATCAGCCTTGTGATGTATGATGCACATGTATGTATTTGAAACCTAGTGCATCCCTCCTTGTTTTCCCAGCTTCACTTCAGAAAACATTTGCTTTCAGAGTTTGGAGGTTGTTTGACCTGCAGTATGAGAAAATGCTAGAATTTTTCTTCTGCTAAGATTCAGAGGAAAATTCTGGGTATTAAGTTTATATGTTCTGAATTTCTATGTTGCTTGGATCCTCCAAAAATGCAGCGGCACCCATGTTGGATCCTCCAAATGTACTACTTTTGGAGGATCCGACGCGCATCCAGTGGCATTCTTGAAGAGTCCGAGCAATAGACCTGAATTCTAGGATATGACTATTTTCTTTGTTTGGAACAGATAACTTATAATTTTCAATATAAATTTTTAACACAAATACATAGTTTGAGTTATAGCCGAACTTGTTAAAAAATCTTATATCATTTGTATGCAGCTCGTGATACTATTGTACTTTGTCTAAACTCTAAGTTGCTTGAATTTATCTTAAAAAGTATGGTCGTGTGTGCATATATATTGTTTTCCTTCCAAAAGTTTTAGCGGTCCAGGGGGTGACTGACGATAGGGGTCTTAAGAAAGACGAATACATAGGGACAAGGTTGTAATTGAATTCCTGATTATGTATGACTGATGCTCATTTTAGTGATTCTTGATTAAGAAAGACAAATACATAGGGACAAGATTATGTAATTGAATTCGTGCTATGGTATAGTTCCTATTGATTAAAACTCAAATATAAAATAGTGGTTTAAATTATGTCGTCCTTGGCTGATTTTTTTTTTCTATTTTTTTCCTTAATTTTATGTACGTTAGGAAGAATTGTTTTTATTCTAAAAAATATTTAGATATTTTAAATAATTATAACTGTGTAACATGTTAAGCAACGTTTGTGTTGATAAGAAGACATTTTTTTCATGTATTTAAAATATATATAATTTACAGAATATTAAAAATATATATATTTATAGAACATTTGGTCGGTGCATACGGAATAAGATGTTGATGTAGATTCTCCTATCTTGTATTCTTTGAAATTCATCTTCTTTAATCGAAGGTTTTTTCATGTAATATCTGTCCAATGTAGACGTGTATGAAGCGTTCATTAAGAATAAATGTATACAAAATTAAAGATATATCAATATATTAGTTGTGCGTATGTTATTTTAGTAAGTACATTTTTTTATAAAAAATATAAATTTAAATTTTCAATATAAACAGTGTGGTTGATTAAAGATGAATTAAGTCATTATACTTATTTTCTTAACTAAAATTTACATATATACGCAAGGTAACTTTACATTATTACAATAAATCCCATATTGACAAAGTAATTACATAAATTCCAAAGTTATTACTAAAATCCCCTATTTTTTTTACTTTCTCTCTCATTCCTCTTGTACATAAAAAAAAAAAAGGATTTGTATCTTTACTTTCTCTCTCTTTCCCATATATGTTCCCTTTTTTTCTCCCATTAAATAATTCCTTACTTTCTCTCTCTTTCCATATTTGCTCCCTTTTTTTTCTTCCATTTAACAATTCTTTACTTTCTCTCTCTTTACCATATTTGCTCTCTTTTTTCTCCCATTAAACAACTAATTGTTCCTCCATTATTGAATAATTGTTTTACGCTCAAATTCAAGCAATCCTATACTTAGAGATTACCAATTTGTAAGTTATCAAACATTTATTGAACTTAATGATTTTATTCACTAATTTTTAGTTTTTTTTTCCAACTTTATCAAATCACAACCTGGTTCGATTTTTGGTTGCATGTTTGCTTTTTATGAAATTATTTGCTTTTGCAAATCTATTTCAGTATGATAGTTCGATAATATCATTTTTTTTCAATTATTAAAAGTCAGATCTTTGTAGTTTTTGTTTTAAAGTTGAGGATCCTCCTTGGCCAAGGAATAGTTATCTCTAAACAATTGATGAAAGTGCACTTATTACTTTAGAGCAGAATTTTTTTATAATAGTCGTCATTGAAACAATTAATTTTTTGATGTTAAATGGTTACAATGTTACTTTTTGGATGTTAATTCACATTTTATGGATATCCTTATTTTTATTATACATATATATCTTCTGAAGAAATTTTTTGCAATTACTTACACTATATTGTAATGTTACTAATATAGTTTGGTAGTTATTGAGTTTGCCTTACATTTTATTATATATAACATATAAAACTAAATTACAAAATAATGTGTTATTGTATATCAACATATTGAATTTTTAGCAGTAGGTAAATTATGTTATAAGTTAATAATACATTGAACAAGTGTCTCATACGTTAAAACTGATGTATTACATAACATCATACATGTTGTTAAACGTTCATGACTTAATAGAAACTAAAGAAAATATTTAACGTCATACATATTTAAAAACTATAACACTATATCATATATTATTAACATACTTTTAATGTATTTTTTATATTAAATACTTTGTAATGTATCATACATTTACACGAAAGTATAATCTATAACCATACACATAAAACAAAATGAAAAAGGCAACTTAAATTTTCATGAATTATGTTACATAAGTCTGCCATTTCTTATGTTGTTTAAATAAAAAATAATACACGTGGTCAGTTAAAAGTCATTGTTGTCAGTAAAATATCATGCATGTTAATAAAGTATACTAGTATATCATGCATTACTTATTTATGAAAGTTTAATGTATAATTATGTAATACACATTACGTTTCAACAACTATTTACTATAATAGTTGCTAAATTACATAGTATATACACACCTACGACAGGTCGACAAAATTCAAAACCCCTTATCATGGGATGTTAGGCAATAAAAAAGTATTTAAACTCGTTATCTAATGTCTTATGCATCTGAATGTGCGATTCTGTATACATTTGGTTCATCATATAGATATAACGAGACATTTTTCGATATCCATCTATTGGTTCAACTCTAAGCATCGCAATCGCCTTCTCTTTTGTGCGTCAAACTTTCATGTAGTTAATATCAACTCCGTCAGCAACCTTCATCTCTTCAATTATGTCCGCTGGTGTGTGTATTCTCTTGTGATTAATTAATTTTGGTGCTGTAAATTTACTCATAAAATCTGTTGTCGCAATCAAATTATTCAGCAACTCTATCGCTAAGACTGCAAGTATGCCTTTAATCAAATCTTTTTATCAAAAATATTTCCGAATGATTCATACAAGACGCCTTCAACACCCACTTGCATTCTATGTTACGACAGTGCAGTATATATCTGCATCAAATTTTTACACCGAGTCATTGTATTATACAAAAGTTCTACAAATCATAATTTCAGTAAAAAAGAAAAAATTGGGCCTGACACAATTTCATTATACATTCACTCGAATGTATAATCATATGTTATACATTTGGAATTTTATGATTAAATTCCCAAGAACCCAACTTCAAAACATGAACTTTTTCAAAACGTCTGATAACATATTACCATACATTAAACCATCAACAAATAAAGACAATACTTATATATCATACCTTTGTTACAACGACCGTTAACGCAATCGAATTATATTCACTACCTTCAATACAAAGTACAACTCCTGTTTATCTTTCAAATTCGATTTAATCACTTCAATTTTTTGCGTACTTCGTCGAGATCCAATTCCATGGCAATTGTAGCAATCAATTTCAGAAAGTTAATACTTTTAGAAACAATAATGACATCACTTTTGTATGATTTATAACTGATTTTCGACTCCCAGACACTGAAATGATGCAACAATATGGGGATGTTCATCTTTTTTTTTGTTTTTCAGAAATCAAGAAAGAAGTCGACTTTTTTTTCTCAAGAACGTATATCAATAGTTATGAAAATTAACAGTAATGTTTAAAAGTTTTTTTGAAATTTAAATTTCAGTTACTATATTAACTCATACACTACTTAATTATAGGTATTTAATGGAGTAATTTAAGGATATAAGTATTTAATGGAGTAATTTAAGGATTTGAAAGATATTTTCTGATAGCTCTTTTCCTTAATTGTAGGCAAAACAGTTGTCATACATCTCACAAATGTATAACAAACCCACGAATGTATAAGTATATTTTGTAAAATAGGGAGAGAGAAAACCTAAAGGGATTTTCTGTAAATACTTTTATACTACGGGGATTTGTGTGGTTTACACTTTTCTTAAATGTAAAAGTTTGATCTATTTTTACCGAGAAGGTCTACGGTTCAAGTTCGTATAGCCCTATATAATAAAAATGAATATATTTTTTTTATAATTTTTATTTCGTCATTATCACTTCTTGCTTGTAACTACGCGAAATTTAATTATTCCTATTAGTTTATTCAAACATAAATCGTAACAATTAGTTTTAAAAATTTATATAGATTTAAAACACTTCATATAAGTTGATAAGTAGAGAATAAAATTTAGTGGAGAGGATAGAAATGACATTTCAAATTAAACTATTTCCATGAAAATGGCCATGAAATTTAAATTTCATGGCCATAATCATTTCAATTTACTGGCTTGTTCTATACCCTTTTTACACACATTCTATACAGTTTCTATACATATCTTATACATATAAATATTCTATAAGAAATTTATATAGTTTTGATACACAATTTATATAATAACTATACTTTTTTTTACACGTTTTATGCAACAATTATATAATTTTCATACACTTTTCATACACTTTTTATATATTTTTTATATATATTTTATACATATACATATTTGATAAAACTATACAATTTGTATACATATCTTATATAGATACATATTCTATTTAACAATTATATCATTTTTATATAATTTAATTATTATTTTTAAAAGGGACGAATTGCGCAAGTTGAATACTGTATCAACATTTTATATAGACTGTATTGGTATTGTATATGGACTGTATATGAAATACGTAGGTCAAAATGACTCAAATTAGAGAATGACTATAAAAACGATAATAGTATATCCGACTGCCTACTTTTTGGAAAGTTTTTAAAATTGGGCTATTTATTTTAAAAAGTGTTATAGAATATCCTTTTTCCTAAAATTTATATTAATTTCAAATATATGAACATGTATTTTGAAAGCAAAATAATAAGTATAAATAACATAAATACCAACCTTTTAAAAGTAATTACACTCTCTCCCACTTTTTTAATTACTTTACTCTCTCTCCCTATTAATAGACATAACATAGCCGACACATACATAGCATTCTATGTATATGTGGGATTTTTGTAATATGTTTAGGGAGTTGGGATTTTTTGTAATATTGAAAACATAAGTTGTGTATTTATGTAATTTTTAGAAATAATAAGGTAAGTATGCCCCAAACCCGTCGGCCCAATAACTTAAGCAGATAAAAAAACACAAATAGGAAAGTAAACAAATGAAATTCGTATTTTGTCTGAACTACTCTA
Organism: Capsicum annuum; assembly: GCF_002878395.1. NCBI lineage: Eukaryota > Viridiplantae > Streptophyta > Magnoliopsida > Solanales > Solanaceae > Capsicum > Capsicum annuum. The sequence continues at coordinate 6,218,524 of NC_061120.1, read as the reverse complement.
GAAGCTCGTTTTGTTACTCTTATTTTTCTTCCTTTTGTTGCTCTTCTTTTTCTTCCTTACAAAGCTAAGAATTTCCACTACACTTTATCCATACAAAAAAAAATTTCGTGCAAATTCTGCATAGCTTTACCCTTCCACAATTTCCATTCTTTCATATTTAATTTTAAAAACTTTCTTGACCTAATATTTATAAAAGGGTTTTTAATATTTATCCTTTTTTTTCTAAGCTTAAAATCATGAAGGTTCATCCTCATTTCTGGGCACAAACACGAGTTAAGAGTGAAAAGGGTACAATCATAATCCTTCTCATTTTCCTCCAATACTCACCATAAATAGTAAAAATCATATCTTGAGTTTTTCCAGTAAAGATATCAAAAACAACATTTCTTGTTCTTGATCCAAATTCAACTCTTTATGTGTGTAGAACTTCTTTAGCTAATTCAGGGGATAACAGAACAACCAAGTTTACTTTATTTGCCAACCATCATTTTGCTATGTTGGAGCTCTTGTCCTGACCAATGAGAGAAATAAGTCATTTTGGGTTTAGGATCTTCAATTTCTCAGTGAGATGTAGCATTTATTCACTGTGAGCTTTCTTTTTCTACAACCTCGATTTATTCCGATTAACCGCGATTAGTGTAAAAAAGGCGTTGATCTCTTTTTGGGTAGTTATTTATATCTGTTTTGTGAGCTTGTATTGGCGTGTAGTGTGTACATAATCATCTTGGTTTGGAGATTTTGGATTTTTTTTAGTACTTCATGAATGTGTTGATGTTTGCATGTCATTTAAGAAATTATTTTTTGAAATGTCTCGCCATTTATTTATGCATGCACTGCTTTGTTTGGTGTTACCAGCAAACAGGTAATTAACTTGTGTTTAGATGAATAGATTTATTTTTGTAAGTTTGTGTAGTATATTGTATAACATGATTCTGTGGTTGTTTATTTATTTTTTTCTATTGGGGTGTTATTCCAATTTTGTTTGTTGATTTTGTGTTTTCCTTATTTGTCTTAAGTCAGAGTATGTCGAAAACAGCCTCTCTACTTCATTTGAGGTAGTGGTATGAATTGTGTGCACTTTATTGGGTATGTTGTTGTTGTTGTAATTTGTATAGTATTTGTGTTTGTCTAAGCCAAAATTTGTTCACATAAAAATAGGGGGAAAAAAAGTTGCTAGATTGACAAAGTTGAGAAAAGACATCTTTTCCCCCCTGAACTTGTCCTCCAAACTCACTTTAGCACTTAAACTTAACTTCCGTTTATTTACCCCCTTAACATCTTTAAAGCCGACGTGACATTTTTTTTTAAAAAAGGGCGCGTTTATTTATTAAAAATTAATTTGAATAATCTTATATTTAAAATATAATAAAAATTTTTTAAAAAAATTAAAATAAAGAATGGACACTTTTTTCTTCTTTCTTCTTCAAATCATCATCAACAACAACACTCAAACCTCCATTAACAACCTCAAATTTTTTTCACTTTCCTTCATTAACTACACCACCTAAGAACAACACTTTCCTTTAATTTTTTTCACTTTTCTCCATTAACAACACCACTCAAGAACAAACATGAAAATACTATTAAATAATTTTCTCCATTGAACACCATCTCAACCTTCAATGCAACTCCCTCAAAATGTAGATAAAAATTAAATTAAATTGATGATTTTGTTTTTGAATCACTTATCATCAATGAGATTTCTTTTGATTTTTACTTTTGAATTTTTTTGTTAATAAGACAATTTGAAAAAATTAATTTTAACTTGATGAAAGTATTTTTGTGTTTGAATAAGAAAGAAGAGGGTGGGGGGTGGGGGCTGAAAGGGAGAAAGAACAGGGGGTGGGGGGCTGGAAGGGTGGGGTAGGGGTTGGGCTGAAAAGGGAGAAAAAATAGTGGGGGGGGGGGGGGCCGGAAGGGGAAAAAGAACGGGGGGTAGGGTGGGGGGGGGGGCTAAAAGGAAAGAAGAGTCGGGGGGAGGGGGGGAAGTGCTGGAATGGAGAAAGAGATTGGGGGGGAGTGAATTTTTTATTTAATATATATATATATATATATATATATATATATATATATATTTATTTTTAAAATAAAAATACAAAAAAATAGTATGTGTGTAGGATTTTTTTTTTAAATCCTAATTTCTTACGTGGAAATGACCTAGCACTGATGTGGCACTGATTTCACACTAACATGGTGCGTGTGTAACCCACTCTCCGTTGTGAGAGTGGTATTCAGTTTTGAAGGGTAGAACAAATACACTTTAAAGATGTTAAGGGGGGTAAATAAACAGAAGTTAAGTTTAAGTGCTAAAGTGAGTTTGGAGGACAAGTTCAGGGGAGAAAATATGTCTTTTCTCGACAAAGTTTTGATTTGTGCATACAGTCAAATGGGTGATGTTGTTCCCAATCAGCCTAAAAGGCAGGTGTTGAAGGGCGTGGTTACATTCTTCGAGATATTTAGGTCGGCATCACCAATTCTAGGAGTGGGTACTAATTCTTAGAAATGCATTCAATCTCAAGTATTAGCGTGCTTATATTAAATAGCATGGAATGCCTCGGTACGATATTCCAATGTTTACTGCCAATTGTTACGATTTTCCTAAGCATTCACTTGACTTTTGTTTTCTGAGTCTTTCCATTGCCTGTTTTATTTTTCCTGCATTGTCTAAGGACATTAACTCTATTTTTACTAATAGAGTTAATTAGCAATAGAAGAACATTTTGTTTTTATGTTGTAAATATATCTCCAAGTTATAGCTGATTTAGGTGGTTTTGACTTATGTAGTATTAGAGAATGCATATGGACACTTCTGTGTAATGTACATAGCATAGCCTATAGTAGAGTTTCTCTTTTGATTATTTTGTAATAAGCATCGTAGTAAATGTATAAGTGCCTCTCACATTGTGGAATAGATGACAAGGAACTTATCCACATTCTTGGTTGCTTACATATATCATTGTACTTATTTGAAGCCATATTCTTCTGATATTACTGTACTTTCTCCTTTTTTACTCTTTCTTGAGTTATGTTATGCCTTATGTAACATCGTTTTAGTTGTTCATACAATACAGGTTTGAGTTTTGGAATGGAAGATTTAATAGGTTTAGATGGAACCTTGCTGCTAGAAAAGATTGTCCAAGCAAAAGAGGTTCCAGTCTTTGATCCAATTTATTAGGTCATAGAACAGTGAAGTTCTCTAAAGACTGCGTAAACTTGTTTAGTAGAAAAACGAAGGGACATTAGGTTGTTTAACCAAGCCAGTTCCATTATTGAGCTCTTCTTTAATTCAAGGTGGACTCATATTATTATGGTTAGCGACTATTAATTGCCAAGTTGGTACATGTCTAGAAGCATCAGTATGGTGGTAAAAGAATAGTTACATTTGAGATTCTTCATTTTGTTTGAGAACTTATTTTATTTTGTATATCGTTCAATCACTTTAATTTTTATACCATATTCCTTCAGTCAAAAATGGTGTAGTGAGCACATTTTTTAAGTGCGCTATTTGTATTTCATGTCCTAAGATTTTTATCTATGCATATTCAATGTCGTTGTTTCATAAACTATCTTGGGCAGGTGGGACTCGGGAACAAATGTGGGTGAATTTGATGTTCATTTTAGGAGAGTTTTGAGTTGTTCATTTAAGCCCACAAGACTATTTCGCATAGCCACATGCGGAGAAGACTTTCTGGTGAACTTTTATGAAGGACCCCCATATAAATTCAAGTTGTCTCACAGGTTCCTTCTCCTTTCTGTTATGTCGAATTACAACAAGTGTCCTCTATTCTCTTTTTAGTATAAATATCAATATATTATTATTCTCTTTCTCTAATTTTTAGAGTGATGTCTATTGATGACATGGTCTCCTCATAGAGGAAGACACAGAGAAGGGCAATATTCTTGGACTATGATGGCACTGTAGTACCTCAGTCATCATTGATTAAAGATCCAAGTGCTGAAGTTATTACGTTGTTGACTTCTTTAAGCAATGATCCTAAAAACACAGTGTATATTGTTAGTGGAAGAGGAAGGAGTTCATTTAGTGAATGTCTTGTACTATGTGAAAGGCTCGGAATAGCTGCTGAACATGGGTATTTCATAAAGTATGGATATTTTATGTAAACATGAGACAATCCTTTCTATATCTTGATATTTTAGTGTTATTTTTTTCTTCCTGCAAACTTTCTCCGAATAACTTCTCTTTCGAGCCGAGGGTCGATCGAAACCACCTCTCTCCCCTACAAAGGTAGGATTAAGGTATGTGTACATCTTACCCTTCCCGTCCCAAACCCCATCTTTGGGATTGCACTGGGTATTTTTTTTTGTATGCTACAATCCTTTGTTGTAGTTGCTTTATACTATGAAATGTTAAAACCTTATGTGGCTCTTCAGAAATGGCTATAGTATCCACATGTTAGTGCACCTGTGATAGTCCATAGTGATGTGAACTTTTTGAGTGGATTCTTGCTTATTATAAGGTTGCAGCTACTTTGACATTCTTATCTCAATTTCTGTGCATCTCTTGGAGATAAGTCTTAAAAAGATTTGTAATTTAAAACCAAGATAATGGCTTTCTTTTTGGAACATATTCTTGATCCAAGCTTAATGAAATATCTAATATAAAGTTAAGATGATATCTGTTCATTCCATTTTATATTCTCGTTGACATCAAAAGCTATTTGCTGTTTGGAAAAAGTTTGAAGTTGCAGTGCTCCTAACTATTGAGATGTTTTGGGAGGCTTGCAGTTGCTTTGCATGATTTCAACATTGATTGATGGGTTGATCATATACTAAAGCAAACAAATACGGCAAAATATCTAGCCTATAATTGATTTCTTCGTCCTATGGTATATTTGCTATTGATTAAAACTAAAATATAAGATGGTGGTTTAAATTATGTCGTTCTTGGCCGATTTTCCTTTTTTCCTAATTTTTTCCTTTTCTACGTAGAGATCATAATTGATATTCTCTGATTGAGGTATGTTATCTACAGAGAAAAACTAACAACGATGACAATAACATACTCAATGTAATCCTACAAAATGGATTTGGGACAGTAGAGTGTAATTCCTACCTTAGAGGTAGAGAAGGTGTTTCCGTCAGTAGATATGTTGATCTATCTCAAGTAAGAAAAAGCTAATACACAGATCTAACCTAGTTTGTCTAGTTCTTTTTTTCTTTGTTGTGATCATTGTCATTTAGCCCACCCCTTATGTAAAGTAATATGATTTATTTGGTTTCTATTTCTTTAGCATCCGATGATACACAGAAGTCCCATAGGTCAAGACATCGCGCCCATAAATCATTTGGGTCATCTCACAAGGCCATGAGCCGCTCCCTTTCGTGTGACTCACAGTCGAAAGGATCTATTTCTACTCACCGTGGGTCCATGGTATGAAGCTGTCTTTTTTATAGACATTACTTTGACTTGTCCATTAAATTTCAATAATCATCTAAAGAAAATTTACTTCATCTAACAGAAGGTTGACCTAAGCAAACTCGAGATGGCTGCACTGCGGAGATATTGGCGACACTTTAACTTGTAAGTTGATTACAGTAACCATTAGTTTGTTGATCATCGTTTTTATTAGTAAGTGAGAGTAACTTCATTTCCAACTTCTTTTTTGGTCATTTGAACAGAGGGAAGCCATAGCTAACCCCTTGAAGAAGCAACTAATTGATGTTGTCCAAAGGAACTTCACATCCCAGGTACATTTTTAATTATCTGCATGCTGCTGCTGCTGTGTGTTCTTTATTTGATCTATTTTAATGTGATGTTCATCGCTCTTGATAATTTCCTGGCACTTCCATAAAACACGAGTTTTAGGTATCCTTCCGTACTTCTGTTCATAGTTTACCTTTCATGTTTCACCATATTCTTAGTATAAGAAATTTGGTGCTTGTATTGTATCAACTTCTGTTAAGTATGCCATCTAGAGTAATTAGTTAGTTTTGCATAATGTTCTTCCACATTATCGTTCTTGATACATGTAAACACTTTGTTGGTCCTGTGCTTATGTCATATTATGCTCCTGGTTTTCCAAATTATACACTTTACTGACTGTTGCATTTGTCATTTTTTTTCCGGGTCAAGTTATTGGACGAGTTGCAGGTAATTGTGGCATTCGTCCAAGCAGCCAAGAGACTCAAGACAAATAGAAAATTAACAAAGAATAGGTAGGTATTACACACTTGAAAATTCTACTTTAAACACATTTCCTTTTATGTTTTTACATAGTGTATGTGTCTTCTTATGTTTATCTTCCTTGTATGATTAAGTTGCAATCACTGTTGCTTTTCATAAAAAATAAAATAAAGAAACATTAGTAAACTTGAAAATAGAGATATAGGGGCCAGATATGCACAATTGATGGTTTTCTTTACTGCTTTGGATTACACTGCTAAAAGCTCTTAATGAGCATAGATGCTTGATTGATAATGGATTGTTTTTCCCTCTCCCCGACCTTTTGTTGGTTTGTTTTGAATTTTTTCTTTATATTTGAGAAAATTTCAAGAATCCTTTGGGTCCATAAAACTAAGTAAGGCTATTGAAAGAAGTCTTAAGGCACGAAGGGCTCTTCCTCATACCCTTATTAGCATCTTTAAACTTGATACAGTATAAAAGAAAATTTTCTCTTTGGATCATTTATTGTTGAGAATGCCTTAAGTAACCAAAAACTACAACACTTGATTTAATAATATAGATGGTTCTTGATAAGTAGAACAGTAGAAGAACATTATCCATAAATAAGTGGAGTGGTTGATGAATTAAGTACCTCTTCATCGACGAATGTGAAAGTTTTTCGAGTACCACTCATTGATCGAGTAAATTCTTTTATTGCTTGACATCCTATAACCAAGATCTTTATTATAGAGGTGCGATCATTGAGCTTCACTGTGTAAAGAGGCACCACTTTGGCAATTGAATCAGTTAATTCGATAATTATTGTCATTGAGTTCGCTGATTTAGTCATTGAGTCTGCTGATTTGATATTTGAGTCCATTGCACTAATATCCTTAGAAATCAAAGTTATGATAACAGTAACAAATAATTATATAATTAAATGTATTATATGAGATGCGATAATTTTACCTGAATATGTGAATCTTGTTGGTAGATTAACAAAATAGTAGGAGAAGAAACAAGAGATACTAAATAGACGCAAACAGGAACTGAAAAAGTAGATGAACTAAGAATGTAAGCAATGGTAAGTGAACAGTAAACCACAAACAAAAAAATGAAAAAAAAAGCTTTTAAGCTGGCATAGCAATTAATATTGTGTTTAAAGTAAGTGAAAAGGTGAATTGTTGAAAGAAATTATAGCAAAAAAAATGTAATACCCCACATCTCGGGCTAGAACGAAAACTGTCATTTGTATGCGTACATGATCCAAAAGCCTTAAATCCTATGCAAATTTGGCATGTTAATCAATTATGTAGTGTGGGAACCTATTTGAGCATGAATTGAGATCATAGAGGTCCCCTAACTCAAGGACGAGTTGAAAGCTTTCCTATCGATCGAGTTTGAGTGAGCGTCGAAGCTTGGGTCAAATTCAATTGACCATAACTCTTTGTATATAATGAATTAGAGGGCCTAATATATATCAAATGAAATCTCTTCGAATTAGCTTTCCAATGATATCAATTTCGCCAAAATCCGATACCTAAGTAAAAAGTTACAACCATTTTTGTGAGAGGAAGTAAGCTAGGGCGATAAGCGAGGCGGCACCCTGCCTATTCCTGCCATTGTAATTTCCTGCAGTCAAGCTCCGCATCCAAGAGGGGTATTTGGGTCATTTCCCACCCTTAAATAGCCCCAATAACACGAGATTCAGCCTCTAATAACCAAAATATACCCTCATTCTCTCAAATTCTCTCAAGAACACTTCTTAGGGTTTCAACCCAAAGATAAAAATATCTTAAGATTTCACCGTAGTTTTCAATAATTCTTCTAGATTCAAAGTCCCCATTGCGAGGGCTACAAGAATCACCCATCGATTATTCGAATAGCATCCCTAAATCACGAGTTCATTCAAGAGTCATAAATTAAGGTACGTGGTGTTTTCCTAAAATTTCATGGGCAAAGAAACCATCTTAAATTCATGCTAACGGTTTAGAAATCATGATTCTTAAGAAAGGGGTTTTGAATTTACAATTACTAGCATGTTTTAGAAGCCTTGATCAGTATTCTATTGGCCTTTAGGCCTTCCCCCAAATTGATGTGAAACTCTATATATATGTATGCATGTGTTTAAGGATGAATATACAATTGAGAGCATGAATCCTAAAGAATCCGTCTGCTGTTATAATTTTTCCCATATTTTATATGATATTAGTTGTGTTTGAAATGCCTTGATTAATGCTATGACTTGAATATGATTTTAAATCCAAAACAGAGGGTTGTGCCTGTTGATAAACGTTGAATACACTTTTAATGAAAGAATTGCATGTTTGCCAAAAATACATGACCACCACATGGTTATTGAAAGAATGAGAATCTTAGCATGGCTTTGACTTGGGCTTTCGGAACATGAAATTTCCTATACTATTTGCATGCTTGGGTGGTCTGAATTATGTTTTAATGAAAGAATCATGCATGGTACAATATGACTCAGAAATAGGACTTGCAAGTCTTGGTGTGACAACACCAACTCAGTTAAAGCCATAGTAATTCAGAACAGAATAGAACACATGTTTGAAATCAGATTTTCAGATTATGAATTCAGAAAGATGCATGTTTAGAAAAATTTTAAAAATGGGCTTAAAGAGATTTAGATGGTTACCCGAAGAAAGTGTGAGTTGGAAGACTCTATGCTAGAAACCATGATTTGCTGACACGGGGTTATGATACCATGCTTTGTGATCATATGTACCTTGATTCATGTTGTCCCAAATTGGGACTATGGTTAGGAGCCCTACTTTGTGATCTTGTGCACTACCATGACATGTTGATTTGATTGGAGATTTTGGCACCCTGCTGTGTGATCTTGCGTGTCCCCCTTATAGATACTCCAATCCTTGCGGCAAACTTGGATTGGGGGCTTGGCCGCCGAGTCAAGGGCGGATTCCATATAGCCCGTGGAATTACATATTGTAGGGTGTACCATCTAGCTCAGAATTAAGACAAAGAGTGAGTCATGGTTTCAAAGAAATGTTTCAAAGTCTTCAAAATGTGGCCATGTGTTTTCATATATTATATGTAAAATAATTTATGAATTGCTCTCACTTATGTTTTATATAAATACATTATTTTGGATTGCTCTGTGTACCAGTACATTTGTATTGACCCCTCCTTCCTCCCAGGGTCTAAAGCTCAGTTCAAAGGTCCTGCTAAGCCATAGAGTTTTCAGACAGCAGTGATGTGCGCAGTTGGTGAGCCTTCTTTAATCCAGAAGGCCTATGTCTTTCAATATGGAGATATCATATTACAACATAAAAATTGCAATATTTTCATTTGCAATTATCTTTGTATTGAGATGGGCTTGGAGAATCTTGAATTATGTTTGGTTCAAACCAAAAAAGTTGGAGAAATGTCTAAGACAACAAGGTTTCAAAGGAAATTCTTAGAAGACAAATTAGCAGCTATGGTAAGAATAGCAAAAGAAAATGAAGAAATAGATAGAAAAAGGGAAATAGATAATATAAAACAACAAACTACATAAGAAATACGAAAAATAGAAGAAACTAAAAATAGTAGGATTGTTGAATTAGAAAAAGAATTACAAATGCTAAAAGATCTATACGAGAAAAAACAAAAAGAAAAAGATAAAGAACAAAAATGATTGGTTGAGATAAACCAATTTAAAGAAATATTAGAAAATAAAGAATTAAAAAATAATGAAATAGAAATAAATACAATAGATGCTGAAGAAACAGATAATTATGATTCGGAAGATAGTGAAACCTATACAGAAATCTTAAGAAATATAGAAAAGTTAGAAATTAATGAAAAACAAGAAGTAATTAATAAAGAAAACTTAGAGAATAGAAAAACAGAAATAAATACTCTTAATAAAGAAGACGATGAAAACATAATACCTAGTACATCAGAAATAAGAAAACCTACATATTATTATAAAGATGAGTTTAAAAAATATAAACTAAAACATGAATATAACAAATGGACACCAAAACAAATAATTAATAAAAATTATAAATTTTTTGATTTAGAATGTGTAATAGACACAAATAAAACAATACAACTATGGGCAGGATACATGTCAAAATAATTATTAGATAATAATATAGATACAACAAATACACCAAAATATATAGAAAAGACATTAATAGGAACAGTAAAATTATGGTGTTTAAACCTAGCCGAAGGAAGTAAAAAAGTATTACGATCTAATAAAAAAAAGAAGGAATATCAACAATTACTAAAATATCATCAACAGAAACATTAAAAAAATATGAAGTAGCTATAAGAGATGAATTTAGTAGTATGACAACAGAAGAAGAAGAAGAAGAAGAACAAAATAAACAAAAAGATACGAATAGGAATTTAATGTTAAAATTAGCAATATGTAATATGTGCTATATAGATGAATATATGTGCGCATTTAAAGAATACTACTATAAGGGAACATATAATACAGAGGAAAGTAAGGAAATAAGAAGATTATATTTTAGTAAATTACCTGAACCATTTAGTTCAAAAATAATAAAGAGTTGGAATGAAGCAAACATAGTAGATACCCTAGGAGCAAGAATAAAATTTCTACAACAATGGTATAGAAATCTATGTGAAAAATATAGAGAAGAAATAAAAATGGAAAAAACATTAATAAAAAATTTAGCATGTTGCAAAGATAAAATAGCACCTCAATTTGGATGTGAAGAAAGATATTACAAGAAAAGAAAAAGACATAAGGAATATAAGAAATACAAAAAATCAAAATATAAATATAAGAAACCAAGAAAAAGATATTATT
>NC_061120.1:6203929-6207490 GCF_002878395.1 Capsicum annuum | reverse complement strand
TGGTATAGAAATCTATGTGAAAAATATAGAGAAGAAATAAAAATGGAAAAAACATTAATAAAAAATTTAGCATGTTGCAAAGATAAAATAGCACCTCAATTTGGATGTGAAGAAAGATATTACAAGAAAAGAAAAAGACATAAGGAATATAAGAAATACAAAAAATCAAAATATAAATATAAGAAACCAAGAAAAAGATATTATGTAAAAAATTATAGACATAAAAAACCATATAGAAAAAAGAAATCTATAAAAGAATGTACTTGTTATAATTGTGGAAAACAAGGACATTTAGCTAGAGATTGTAAAATGCCTAAAAACCCCAAAAAGAAACAAATATAAAAAAAAGATAGAAAATATAGAAGACATGCAAATAGATTACGAATTAGAAAGTGAATACAATATATATGAAATTTCAGAAAATGAAACAAATAACGAAACAGATAGTGAATTAGATGAATCAAATGACTGAAGAAGATATATAAATGAACCAAATAACTGAAGAAGATATAAAAATGATAACAAAGGAAGAATATTTAAATGAAGAAGGAACAGATCAAAAAATAATATTTGATAATAATATATTTGACGAAACAAAAGGAAAAGAATTAGATTTAACTGTAGAAAAAATATTTAAAATACCAACAATAAAAAACATATTTAATAGACGAAAGAAGAATACTATGTAGTAAGCCAAAAATAACATATAATAGACTGTAGATATGCAAAAGGAAGAGCTAGTATACCACTAGTAACAAAAAGAATAATTAATAAAGAAATAAATGATATAAAAAGTAAAGACCCAATAAAATATGTACACCTTGAAGGAACAGAGATATTGATAAAAGCATGTTTTAGAGAAGTAATAGATACACCAATAGAATTATATTTAGCAGATGATAGAATTATAAAACCTATAGAAAAAAGTATAATAACTGCCAAAAAAGGAAATTTAATATACCAAAAATTTAAATTTATAATAAGTGCAAATTATTCAGTAGCAATAACAGATAAAAATATAGATAAATCATTCGTATTATATTGGAAAATATAAGGAATAGAACTAACCCCGGGAAGTAAAATATTTATAGCAAGATGTAAAAATCTATATGTATTAACAACAAAACATAAAATAACGAGAAAAAATAAAATTAATAAAATACAAATAGAAAGTCCTTTAGAACAATTTATAAAAACAATTAATAATAATGATTATAGTTACAAAGACATAAATATAGAAGAAGATTTAGAAGTAATAAATGATTGAATAAGTACAACAAAAAAAATAGCTTTTGAAAAATCAGAATCATCAAGTTCATCAAAAAGAACAAATTATGAAATAACTTCAACAGTTAATTTAAATCAATATTATATAACAGGAACAATAAATGAAAAAGAATATTTAATACTCCTAAATACAGGAGAAGAAGAAAATTATATAGCAAAATATCTAGTAAAAGTGAAGAAATAAAATTCAATAGTAATATATGTCAAGATCTACCAAGGAGTCTAATAAACATTAAAGATACAGTTGAAAAGGAAATAATAATAGGAGTTAGAAAAATAAAAATAGAATTTGAAATAAAGGAAGATATGCAAAAAGCAGACATAATACTACAAACAAAATGGTTAGAACAAGTAAAACCCTACATTATAGAACATACACAATTAACCATAACCTATAATAGAGAAAATGTTCATAAAAAGAACATTAACATGAAATATATGTACTTATGAAAATAATAGTAGAAGGATATTATAATAGATATTATACACCCATGATAGATTGTTTATCAGAAGACTAATGGGGTAAATTAAAAACACCAATAGTAGTTAGAGGATTTAATAACGAAGGAAGCTTAATTCATTATAAAGCTAGAAATGTAAAAATACAAGTATGGGATAAGATATCAATAATAGAAGAAATCTATAATTATGAACTAACATCAAAAGATATGCTTTTAGGAATGCCATTTTTAGATAAATTATACCTATATATAATAACTAGAACACACTGGTGGTTTACAACACCATGTAACAAAAAGTAAGAGCAAAAAGAGTTATTAATAAAATAAGAAAGAAAACTGATTGGATAAAAGGAAGTGAAAAAATTACACAAAAGTTAGAAAATATAAAAAATGCAGAAGACAAAATAGAACTAATCGTATTTTCGATAAATAAAAAATAAATAACTATATTTTCAGTAAATAAGATAGAAATAATTAAGAAAAAATTAGAACAATTATATAGTGAAGATCCATTAAAAGGATGGGAAAAACATAAAACTACTATAAAAATTGAATTAATAGATAAAATAGCATAATAACTCAAAAACCATTAACATATAATTTTGACGATTTAAAAGAATTTAAAATGCATATAGATGAATTATTAGAAAAACAATATATACAAAAAAGTAATAGTAAACACAATAGTCCAGCATTTATAGTAAATAAACATAGTGAACAAAAAAGAGAAAAAAGTAGAATGGTTATTGATTATAGAAACCTAAATGCAAAAATTATGACATATAATTATCCAATACCAAATAAGATATTAAAAATAAGACAAATACAAGGATATAACTACTTTAGTAAGTTTGATTGTAAATCAGGATTTTACCATTTAAAGTTAGAAGAAGAATCTAAAAAATTAACCACATTTACAGTACCACAAGGATTTTATGAATGGAATGTGTTACCATTTGGATATAAAAATGCACCAGGTAGATACCAACACTTCATGGATAGTTATTTTAAACAACTACCTAATTGTATGGTATACATAGATGATATACTACTATATTCAAAAACTAAAGAGGAACATTTAAAATTATTAGAACAATTTACGGATATAATAGAAAAATCAAAAATAAGTTTAAATCGGGAATAAGTTTAAGTGAAAAGAAAGCCAAAATTATGAAAAACCAGATAGAGTTTTTAGGAATACAAATAGATAAGAGTGGAGTAAAAATGCAACAACATATAGTACAAAAAATAATAAATTCAAAAGAAGAATTAGATACAAAAAAGAAAATACAATCATTTTTAGGATTAGTAAACCAAGTAAGAGAATATATATCAAAATTAGCAGAAAACCTAAAGCCATTACAGAAAAAATTTAAAAAGGATATAGAATATAATTACAACGAAGAAGATAACAAACAAGTTTAAAAAATAAAAATACTTTGTAAAGAGCTACCAAAATTACAATATCCAGACGAAAATAAAAAATTTATATATATAGTAGAAGAAGATGCTAGTGAATATTATTATGGAGGAGTACTTAAATATAGATATGAAGAAGAAAAATTAGAACATCATTGTAGATACTACTCAGGAACGTTTAATGAAACAGAAATAAAATGAGAAATAAATAGAAAAGAATTATGTTCATTATATAAATGTTTATTAGCATTTGAGCCATATATTGTATATAACAAGTTTATTGTACGAACAGATAATACATAGGTACGTTGGTGGTTAACAAAGAAAATACAAAATTCAGTTACAATGAAAGAGATTCGGAGACTAGTATTGAATATATTAAATTTTACATTTA
>NC_061120.1:6201799-6203829 GCF_002878395.1 Capsicum annuum | reverse complement strand
CATGGAGGAGTACTTAAATATAGATATGAAGAAGAAAAATTAGAACATCATTGTAGATACTACTCAGGAACGTTTAATGAAACAGAAATAAAATGAGAAATAAATAGAAAAGAATTATGTTCATTATATAAATGTTTATTAGCATTTGAGCCATATATTGTATATAACAAGTTTATTGTACGAACAGATAATACATAGGTACGTTGGTGGTTAACAAAGAAAATACAAAATTCAGTTACAATGAAAGAGATTCGGAGACTAGTATTGAATATATTAAATTTTACATTTACAATTGAAGTAATTAGTACTAACCAAAATGTCATTGCATATTACATATCAAGACAAAGCTACACAGACTGATATAATAGAAGATGATGCTTTAAAAAAAATACTTAAAACCCTAACTACGCTTTCAGTGAAAGTGGACAGTATGGGTAATGAAATAGAAAAGCTAAATACCAATGAAGTTAAACTGAAGTCTAAAGCTATGAATCAGCTAACTCAGCAGTGTGCAGGGCTATTTCGATCGGAAGACATCAAAATTCCAGAGCTAAAAGGAGACGTTGGGACACTCCATAAAACCCATAACGTTTATCAATCTACAATTGCAGGTACAAGCAAAGGATTTAGTGGACAAAGATATCAGAACATGAACATGAATAAGATATTTGAAAAACCATTTATACCAAAAACATAAAAAGACCCCTTGTTCATACCCTCATAAATTACCACATATCGAGAAAGTTTTAACCAAGATAAAAAAGCCTATACCATATAACCCGAGCATACATAGAAAATATCTACAAAATACAGACTTATCTAAACCTTAACCCCAGAGCTACACATATCCAAGAACCAAATACAAACTATATAACCTAAAAATTTCCCGGTCACAACAAGTTAATCGCATTACCGAAAACCAACCCTAGCTTAGTTAAAACTTGTTTCAGTTATGGATTATTAAATATCGTATACACCCATGAAGGAAATGAACTTATAGATATACCAAAATTATATAGAGCATTCACCACTTATAAAAGAATAACCAAAGGAAATCTATTTTTTTATAAAGTTTTATACTGCATCAGCAGAGATATTATACGACGAGATCAAACCAGTTATACAAATTGTAAAAATAGGATTAACCAGAGATATGATTATACCGGAAGATATTGTTCAACAGCCAGAAATACCTAAAGTTGAGATACCTGATTTTTATGCAAATAAACGAATTATTGGAATATCTTCAATTGTCCAAGAATTAGCAAATAACTACCTAAATGGGAACCCAATATGGAGTTATTTTTCAAGAGATCATCAAATGATTTATTCAAATTCAAGGGAACTACGACAGTCAGATATGGAAGAAGCTAGACAATGGATTTTGACACTACTTAATCCAGAAAAACAACCAACTACAAGAGCAATTAGGAAGGGAATATTTGAAATAGCATCATACAAAAAATGAATACTTATTTATCTGATGAAATGGTAGATAAATTTAAAATACTTGTTTTGTATGTACTCAATGATATAGAAATTGCAGATATAAGAAAAATCATATGGGAAAAAATATTTGATAAATATTTTATAACTAGAATAAATTACATACCACACCTACCTACCTACTCTTACAAATACCTACATACCAAACCTACACATCAACCATGATAAATTATGTATGCTTAGAATATTGGAAAATGGATATGAAAAATACACAATTAATAGAAAAACTAATAAAAACAAATCTAGAAAAATATATGAGAACTAAAGATATAAAATATATAGAAATCCTTAATGAAAATATACAAGAATTATTAAGATTAAGACAAACAACCAGTAAATTGTTTGACAAGGAGGTACGGACTGTTACGTGCATACGTACTAATCCCTCGGTTCTAAATTGTTTGACACTCTTACTATTTGGTGGAATTAAACAACAATAACAACATACCCAATGTAATCTCACAAAGTAGGATTTGGGGGAATTAAACCATTTTCAAAATATTTTTTAGTATTGAGAAGCGTGA
>NC_061120.1:6192521-6198799 GCF_002878395.1 Capsicum annuum | reverse complement strand
TATTCCTGCATTCCTGCTTTACTCTGTTTTATATTCCCTATGGGTGCCGTATCTATGTTATGTCATCTGCTGCTGTGCTGTACTATGTGTTTGTGTGATATCTCGTGACTTGAGCTGGGGGTCTTTCGGAAACAGCCTTTCTACTTCATCAGAGGTAGAGGTATGGACTGCGTACATCTTACCCCCCCAGACCCCACTAAGTGGGAATACACTGGGTTTGTTGTTGTTGTTGTTGTTGTATTTAATAACCCATAAAATCATATGAACAATATGGAAAGGTATATATCTGATGAAATTAAGATACTTGTATTATATATCATTAAAGACTTAGAAATAGAAGACATAAAGAAAATAATATGGGAAAAAATATTTAATGAAGAATCGTTAAGTCTAGAATGGTTAGAAGACATGCATGATCTTAGCTTATATTATTCAGATAGTTATTACTCAGATAATAATAGTTATTATTCAGATGGATATTATACAGATTAAAAATATTATAATATATTGAAAGAGTTAGAGAAAAACAAAGTTGTCTATACGAAGAGATTAATTATAGAAACCAGCTTAAAAAAGGAAGAAAATAATTAAAAGAAATATTAATTTGGATAGATAAAACCATGAAACAACTAAAATTAAAAGATAGTTTAGAATATGATTTAGACATAGAATTATTTATAGAAGAAAAAGAATGGATAATTAACGAAATAGATAACCTAAAATTTAATATCATATATACTACAATTAGAATAAATTATTACAAAGAAATTTGCAGTATTACAACTACTTTAGGATAAAATGATAAACTATGAATATTTAAAATATTGGAGACAAGATATGGAAGAAATAAGATTAACAGAAATACTTATGAAAGAGAATTTAATTGAATATTTTAGAACGAAAGATATAGAATATTTAGAATACCTTCAAAATAATATACAAGAATTACAAAGACTAAGCGAAAAAACTAAAAAATATTACAGTAAAGCTTTTAACCAAATACCATGGACCTTTTGGTACATGAGATGGGATAAGTGATCATTCGATTATGTAAAACTTCTTTATGCTCATTAAATATGTCAGTCAAACTTTTGTGGTATAAATATATTCATTATAAAACATATAGTCAAATTTTGAATTTACTTATGCATTTAGGTTCTTCATTTTAATATGTAGGTAATTAAGAATTGTTTTGTGTGGTTTTCATTTTAATGTGTAGGTAACTTGAAATCATTATAAATATATAGTCGAACTTTGTAATTGTATAAGAGTGTAACATTTCTTTTCAAAACATTATTAGAGGCATCCATACAATTAATCATACATGTATACATACTTATGTCATGCTGTCATAGACTATATACACAGTCATATATGCATACACTGTGACATAGCTAACTAACTAACATACATACACACTTTAACCAAAAAATATACATGCATACATACCGTAGAAATTTTCTATAAAATATGTACAAATCTAACTATTTTTTTAATAATAAAAGGGCATTCCAGTGCATTAAAGCTTTCGCTATGCACGAGGTTGGGGGAAGGGCGAACAACAAGGATTTACTTTGAATTTCTACAATAAATTGTTTCCACAACTTGAACCCGTGACCTCCTAGTCACATGACAACAACTTTAATTTACTAGCTGCACCAAATATGCTTGAGAGGTGTCGACCAACACCCCTTCATTGGAGAATTACATATTGACACCTCTTGTTTTTTTCGTGCATTTACTTCTTCATATTTTGACACTTAGTGAAAATTCTGGTTTCGCCACTACTTAAGTCGTCATTATATTGCTTAATTTTGTCTTTCACTTGAATTTGTAGGTAAGAATTGTTTTGGATGGCTTGGACCAAAACCAGCAGTGCTCATTACAGAGCCAGAACTTATAAGGGAGGTGCTAACAAAGAACTACATTTATCACAAGGCTAGAAGCAGTCCATTATCTAAGTTGGGAATAGGTGGCATTGCTTCCTATGAAGAAGATAAATGGGCCACACATAGAAGAATTCTCAATCCTGCTTTTCACCTTGACAAGTTGAAGGTTTTAACAACTATAAAACTTTTTTCATACTCTCTCCATTTTAATATGTTTGTCCAGTTTTAACTCGACACGTGATTTAAGAAATTCTTCTGATCATAAGATAAAAGGTATATAGAAAATTTTCTGATTTAGCCTTGATTGACATAGAACCTCATACATGTTGCTGGTGGGAGGTGACAGGTATTTTGTTAAATTAGTTGAGGTGCACGAAAACTGGCTAGAACACCACGATCATAAAAGAAAGATATATAGAATATACTAACATGATCGTTGTTAGGGATATAGTGGATATGCCATAGATCCAATCTCATAGTTGATGATTCGAATGTATCTTATAAATGTTATTTGATATAAATATCAATATTCTTTTTCATAGTTATATCAAGTTGTTTGATTAATATGATAAGGTCTTTGACTAAGTTTTGAAACTTGACATCATGATGGAGATCATGACAATGAGAGAGTCTTGTTTCTTTGTAGAGTTAATAATTAGGATATTAGTGATTCGGCCCGGTCGGCCTTAAACCTCAAAGGCTAAGGGCTAACCTTGGGTCGGACTTATATACCCCAGTTTTAAATGGGATTGAAAAAGGTCTAACTTTGGTCGGGCTTATAAGCCCCAGTTTTAAATGGGCTTGATGAAATTTTTTAACATAACTCAATTCTAACGGGTTCGGTTGGGGAAGGTTCATGGGAAAATCCATTTTGACGGCTCTAATCAAATTCTTATTAATGTGCAGTATATGCTACCTGCATTCAAATTGAAAATTAGTGACGTGTTGAACAAATGGAAAGAAGTTGTCTCGAAAGAAGGATCGAAGATAGATGTGTGGCCATATCTTCAAACTTTGACAAGTGATGCACTTTCAAGAACTGCTTTTGGTAGTAATTATGAAGAAGGAAGAAAGATTTTTGAACTTCAAAAAGAATTGATTAAAATAATTTCAGAAATGTCACGTTCAATATACATCCCAAGATGGAGGTAAAATTTATTTTCTTATATATGAATTCTATAATAAATCTGTGTGCGGTAATCCAAGTCTTGTTTCTTCTGGTCGGCTCGGAATAGACTAACACAATATATATGCCAGTCTACAAAAAGCTCTAACACGTGATACTGGGATGGATAACTGGGAAGTTTTCATGTTGCACCCATCATTTGAAAATACAATATTATATGACGTAGCTGAATCTCGCAGACAATCTTTATGTTATCATTTTCCCATTCGTTCATCGGAAAGACTTCAACTATCTTCCAAAAGTGTGCCTGCCTGCATGTTACGTGTCTCAAAGTCTAACACGTTTCTTATATATTAATATATTTTTGCCAGCTAAAAAGAACAGAAGGATGATGCAAATCGTTAATGAATTAAGAGCACTTATAGTACGAATTATCAATAAAAGAATGAGGATGATTGAGGTTGGAGAAACACATGATGATTTATTGGGTATATTATTGGCATCCAATTTACAAGAAATTCAACAACAGGGACATAAGAAATTTGGTATGAGCATTGACGAGGTGATTGAAGAGTGTAAACTATTTTAGTTTGCTGGGTAAGAGACTAGGGCAATTTTGCCAAAAGAACTATAGAAAACTATTTTGCCACAGTTCCAAACTTGATGAATAATTTTCTAAAAAGACACTTAAATCCACATCATCATCAACTTTCCCAACTTAACAACTTCACCACAAATTTTATAATAATTCACTTTAACCCAATACTTCCAACTTAATAAATTCATCCACAAGTTTTAAATAATACACTTCAACCCACTCCATCATCCACCATTATATATATAAAAATATCTAGGTTTCCAAAAATATAAAATAAAATAAAATCCAAAAGCTAAAATAGAATGTGGTTGTTTTCCCTCCAAAAAGCTCCAATTCCGGCCACTTTTCCGGCGTTATTTTTCGACGACTAGCTCTAAATCAATCCACAAACATCATAAGCTTGTCCATTGCATCCATTGTAACCCCATTTGTTTGGTATCTTCTCAAACAAAATTTCTACCATTGTTAAAAAACTTGAAACTATTCACATTACTCAAAAGCATTTTAGAAAGTACATTACAGCAGCTCAGGCGACTCCAAGTTCATTTCTCTATTGCATAAACCCAAGGATCGTTGATTAGAAGCAATATTTATAATTTCAAGGTTTTCGGATGGAAAACTGCCATTCATCGACCACTGATCATCATTCATCGACCTTGAATATAATCCAACCTAGAAATAAGTATAATTTACCGTCGACCAAAGCCTAATTCCACGATGTCTATTGCAGAATTTGTTTTGGTTTCTGGTGATTTCATGGAAGAATGGGTGGAGACTCCCCAATGCTGGAAATGAAGATCTTTTACCAAGGTAAAAATCCCCGTTGCTGTTCGCCGCAACAGTTCGTACGATGAATTGGTTTCAAGCATAATGCAGAGCGGGGATCTAGATTGCATGCCGGGCGATGTGATGATTAGTTATCTAATGAATTTGAGGGAAAAGATGAATCCTACGATCATAAATAGTGATGTACGTATGCTGATTTACATGATGGATGTCGATGCAGATGGCTTTAGGCCTATTTTGAGAATAAATGTAGTTGACAGGTCCTTCGAAGGATCGGTAAATTCATCAGAACCCCACCTCCGTGCCAGGCAGTCGACGATAATTTTATGAATTACGAGAATGATGGTGATCATCCTATTAATACAGAAGATAATTCTATGTGTATGAAAGATATTTCATTGGACTCGCAAGACGACGAAGAAGACCATGGAAAAGGATCACAACCGGGACATTCCTTCACCGACAGAGCCAATTTCCATATCGATCAAACATTCGTCGACAAGAAAGTGCTCAAAATTCTACTAGATGCAGCAGCGGTGAGGCAGTGTTTTGATTATTGTTTGGAGAAGAACTGCTCCAAATTCTTGAAGGAGAAATGCTTATCTCCTGGTTGCGACTGGTTTTTAAGGGCAATGAAGTATGAAATCTCGTATAGATTTTGCATATACAAGTATGTCGGGTTGCACACGTGAGGTGTTGAACACTCCACCTGCAGGCATAAAAGATTGTCCTCCGAATTTATTGCTTTACTATGCGTAAATCAATTTCGGGATGGTAACGGTCTAACCATAAGCAAAATTCAAAGGATTGTGTTCAAGGAGTTGTATTGTCACACAAGCTATTGAATATGTTGGAAGGGAAGTGTAATTGTGAAGAATATCATTTGCGGGACACTGAAGCACGGATATGCTTATTTACTGGCTTTTTCCCGCATGGTGGATTTGTTGAGTCCAGGGTCTTCCTACTCTATCATGGTAAACCAGATTAATGGATCATTCGTTTACTACTTCTTAGCATTCAGGGCTTGCATACGGGGATATGCCCATATGAGAACGGTAATTTCCATTGATGGCACACATTTGTATGGAAAGTACGGGGGTGTACTGTTGAGTGCAGTTGCACAGGATCCAGGACATCAAATTTTTGTGGCTTGAGAAAATTTAATCTACTACAAAGGCTTCAAGAATGCGAAGAAAATAGAGATTTTTGTATGAATTTGTTCAAAGAAGCCGAAGAACAAAGGGATCACCTCAAAGTATTGCTACATGACACCCAAATAGAGAGGGATCAACTAAAACAAAAATTGATTTTGGCCGAAGAAAGGGAGAATGTCCTAAAAATGATGTTATGTGCTATAATGCTAGTATTCATTCTTTGGAAAAGTATAACATGGATATAGTGATATTGAATAATTCTTATATTTTTCTACAATGTTAAACACTACTTTTGATAGAATCATAGTCAATCAATCAACATATCAACTAAAAATGGGCCTGCATGGTAATGATAGACTATGAAAGAAGTATACGAAAGACTAGATAAATATTTTATGAAACATGGGAATGTCTCAAATATCCTACCAAACAGATCATTCAACACATTAACAATGAAATAATTCAAATGTCTTTTTCACTATTTTTCTCCTCATCAACATATGTGTTGTTGATTTCATCAACGATATCCATGAACCCATCTTATTTTTCTTCCTCCCCTTCTTTTATTCCTTCACCCTCAACAACTGCTTCTTTCTCACCTTTATTTTTTTCCTCACCTTCCTTTTTTTCCTTCACCTTCATCATTTGCTTCTTTTTCACCTTCCTTTTCTATTTTTTCTTCACCCGCTGTAGCTTTATCAGCTTCTTCTTTTTCTTTTTTTTTT